>NW_023260282.1:0-19807 GCF_009762535.1 Notolabrus celidotus | reverse complement strand
CTCCCTTTCTTTGTTTCTTCTTCCCTGCCCTTCTTTCTTTCACTTTCTCCCTCCCCATTTTTCCTCTCTTTCCTTCTTTCCTCCCTTCCTTTCTTTCACTCCACCGCTCCTTTTGTCTCTTGCTTCCTTCCTTCCTTCCTTCCTTCGTTCTTTCCTTCCTTCCTTCGTTCCTTCCTTCCTTCCTTCCTTCGTTCCTTCCTTCCTTCCTTCCTTCCTTCCTTCCTTCCTTCCTTCCTTCCTTCCTTCCTTCCTTCCTTCCTTCCTTCCTTCCTTCCTTCCTTCCTTCCTTCCTTCCTTCCTTCCTTCCTTCCTTCCTTCCTTCCTTCTTTTTAGCCAGTTATGAATCAGCACCCTATAAAAGTTACCCTAGAGCCACTGTTTAGAAATAAGTTTTCATCTTGTCCAATAAGTGATGAGGGCCTGCGTTTAGGTACCCTTCAGGTTCTTGCAAAGGTAGCTGTCAGTGGACACAGGCCCTTACTGATTGGACAGTAGGACTCCCATTAAGAGTTTTCAGCCAGTTATGAATCAGACTTAATTAAACAATGAAGCAAACCACAGCATCCAGAGGGAGATGAAATACTTGTGTAATAATGTTTAATGCTTGCTGTAGAGCTGCCACTGAGTTGTTGTCAGATGAGGTGAATCACAGCTTGGTCTTTGTTTACATTTTCACAGCAAAGACTCACAGTGAGAGGTCTGTTCAACATTTATAGGACAGCAGGAGTGGTTACGTCTGATAGTATTAGTTTCAAGTACCTCTTAAGGAGCTGTTTTAAGGTACCCTTGAACCTAATAAGTTAGTGCAAGTTAAAACTGCCTCGTAAGGCTTTCTATCATCTGTTTAAAGATCTGTTTCCTGCCTCGTAAGAAACAGAACACCGGTATCACACAGCGGGGGACTGTTGTCGGAGTCGGGGGGTGGACGCTTCATTAACTCTCTGTTTTAAGTGACAGGCAGGTTTCTAAATTTAGCTCATGGAAGGAAAAACAAGCATATTTTATACTAAGCCTCAGTGAACCTTTTCAACTCTCCTCCCTTCACTCATCCTCCTCCTGCTCTCCTCGTGTTTTTTTTTGTCACTGTGGGGAATCAAACAGCGATTAGAGGGCGGTGATGTTTCAGGTCTCGGCAGCGCAGACACCATCATCACCGTCATCATGGTTTCTGTGAGCAGCAGCAGCAGCAGCAGCAGCAGCGGTGTAGCGCGAGGCTGCTGGGGGTTTAATTTGCTGCTCCGCTACACGAGGTTAGCCTCATTTGCTGGCCTTGTTATCTAGCTGAGACTGTGTGAGTATGTTTGCCTGTGAGTGTGTGTGTGTGTGTGTGTGTGTGTGTGTGTGTGTGTGTGTGTGTGGGCTGTGTCACCGAGGTGAGGGCATAACAAGGTTAGCTGTTAGAGAGACGACCAGATCAAAGATGGGCCGTCTGGATGCTTGGCCGTCGTGCTGACTGACAAGCTAACGGACTGACTGACTGATGGGATGACTCACAGAGAGAGGAGGAAAGGAAGGGAGGAATGAGAAAGGAAAAAAGAGAGGGAGAGAGAAAAGAAAGGAAGGAAGGAAGAGAGAGAAAGGAATGAATGATGGAAGAAAGAAAGGGAGAGAGAGAGAGTGAAAGAAAGGAATGAAGGGAAGAGAAGGAAAGAAAGAAAGTTGAAAGAAAGAAAGAAAGAAAGAAAGAAAGAAAGAAAGAAAGAAAGAAAGAAAGAAAGAAAGAAAGAAAGAAAGAAAGAAGAAGAAAGAAAGAAAGAAAGAAAGAAAGAAAGAAAGAAAGAAAGAAAGAAAGAAAGAAAGAAAGAAAGAAAGAAAGAAAGAAAGAAAGAAAGAAAGAACACCCAGAGTTGTGAGAGAGAAAGGATGCATGCTAGGGAAGACGAGGACAGATGAAGGAAACTAAAAGGGGGAATAGAAATTGAGCTGAATGTTGAAAAGAAGGAGAGCGACGGAAATGATTAAAGGAGGAGGGGTAGAAAAGAGGAGGGGAGAAAAGAGGAGACATCAAAGGAGGAAATAAAGTACACAAGTCTGAGAAACTAAAAGACGAGAGGAAAAGAAAGGCAAACAAGAGAAGAGCAGGAAGGTAGAGAGAGAGAGAGAGAGAGAGAGAGAGAGAGAGAGAGAGAGAGAGAGAGAGCAGGAAGGAAGGAAGAGACAAAAAGAGCAGTGGAGTGAAAGAAAGGAAGGGAGGAAAGAAGGAAAGAGAGGAAAAATGATGGGGAGGGAGAGAGAGAAAGATAGAGTGAAAGAAAGACGGGAAGGGAAGGAGAAACAAAGAAAGTGAGAAAGGAAGGAAGGAATGAGAAAGGAAAAAAGAGACGGAAAGAGAGAAGGAAGAAAGGAAGAGAGAAACAAAGTCTGGAATAAAACTAACAAGATGTTATCTTCTAGAATAAACGTGTAAATAAAAATAAGACTACATTGAATAATATTAGCTAAAAAAAATAAACTCTGAATTTGATGACTTGTATAAATTTATGACTCCTTGGCTCTCAGATAAAATCCACGGCCCGTGGCGAACTGTCCCACTGCTCGTCTTGCTTGTTGACTGTCTGTGTGGGTTCCTGTTGTGCTGCTGTTCAAAAGGATTATGGTAATAAGACCATCATGGGATTTGGAATATGGAGAGAGGATACAGTGGCTGAGAGCTGAGCTGCATAGCTGCTGGTTTCAGAGGGGATTTACGGGTCTGAGCGCTCTCAGAGAGGAGGCAGGAGGTGTGTGTGTGTGTGTGTGTGTGTGAATGTGTGGATTCTCTCTGCTTTCACTTCATCTTACTACCACTTTGTGATCCTCAGAGTGCTTTCTCCTTTCTTTAAGTGTTTCTACTTATTTGCATCTGCGCTCGTGTTTGCCTTTTCTTTTTTCCTTCCTCACTCTTCGACTCGTCTCTCCTCACGCCCTCTCACTCGCCTTCAACTTGAAAAAACCCCTCCACCAAGGACGTCTCCTCATCACCTTTTTTTAGACTGTACAGTCATGGCCAAAAGTTTTGAGAATGACACAAATATTACATTTTCACAAAGTCTGCTGCTTCAGGGTTTTTAGGTGTTTTTGTCAGATGTTTCTATGGTATAATGAAATACAATTAGAAGCATTTCATAAGTATCAAAAGCTTTTATTGAGAATTACACAGAATTCATGCAATAAGTCAATATTTGCAGTGTTGACCCTTCTTTTTCAAGACCTCTGCAATTCTCACTGGCATGCTGTCAATCAACTTCTGGACCAAATCCTGACTGATGGCAGTCCATTCTTGCATAATCAATGCTTGGAGTTTGTCAGAATTTGTGGGTTTTTGATTGTCCACCCGCCTCTTGAGGATTGACCACAAGTTCTCAATGGGATTAAGATCTGGGGAGTTTCCTGGCCAAGGGCCCAAAATCTTAATGTTTTGTTCCCCGAGCCGTTTTGTTATGACTTTTGCTTTATGGCAAGGTGCTCCATCATGCTGGAAAAGGCATTCTTCATCACCAAACTGCCCTTGGATGGTTGGGAGAAGTTGCTCTCGGAGGACGTTCTGGTACCATTCTTTATTCATGGCTGTGTTTTTAGGCAAGATTGTGAGAGAGCCCACTCCCTTGACCGAAAAGCAACCCCACACATGAATGGTCTCAGGATGCTTCACTGTTGGCAAGAGACAGGACTGATGGTAGCGCTCACCTCGTCTTCTCTGAACAAGCCTTCCTCCAGATGCCCCAAACAATCGGAAAGGGGATTCATCAGAGAAAATGACTTTACCCCAGTCCTCAGCAGTCCAGTCCCTGTACCTTCTGCAGAATATCAGTCTGTCCCTGATGTTTTTACTGGAGAGAAGTGGCTTCTTTGCTGCCCTCCTTGACACCAGGCCTTCCTCCAAAAGTCTTCGCCTCACTGTGCGTGCAGATGCACTCACACCTGCCTGCTGCCATTCCTGAGCAAGCTCTGCACTGGTGGTGGCCCGATCCCGCAGCTGTAACACCTTCAGGAGACGGTCCTGGCGCTTGCTGGACTTTCTTGGGCGCCCAGGAGCCTGTTTGGCAACAATTGAACCTCTCTCCTTGAAGTTCTTGATAATTCCATAGACGGTTGACTGAGGTGCAATCTTACTTGCTGCTATAAACTTCCCTGTTAGGCCCTTTTTGTGCAATGCAATGATGGCTGCACGTGTTTCCTTGCAGGTAACCATGGCTAACAGATGAGGAACAATGGTGTCATGCACCATCTTCCTTTTAAAGTGTCCAGTCACTCAATCATGACAGATTGATCGCCAGCCTTGTCCTCATCAACACCCACACCTGTGTTAATGTGTGTGACACCTGTGTGTCATTGAAATGATGTTAGCTGGTCCTTTTGTGGCAGGGCTGAAATGCAGTGGAAATGTGTTTTTGGTGATAAAGTTCATTTTCAAGGCAAAGAGGGACTTTGCAATTAATTGCAGTTGAGCTGATCACTCCTCATAACATTCTGGAGTATATGCAAATTGCCATTATAAAAACTGAAACAGCAGACTTTGTGAAAATTAATAGTTGGGTCATTCTCAAAACTTTTGGCCATGACTGTAGATAAAAGAGGAGCAACATGTCAGCTTCCCAGAAGGGAAGCCAAAATATATGGAGCTTTAATTTCCCTGATGGCTGGATGCAGAATAGGTCATAAAGTCTGCCTCTTCCTCAGGTGCTTTTGGACTGCAGGATCTTTTTTATACCTTAAAGGTGGCATATTACGCTCTTTTTCATCAACATATATTGGTCTAAGAGGTCCCAAAACATGTCTTTAAAGTTTATTGCTCAAAAAAACACTCTGAAATCAGATGTTGGTCTGCCTGTAAATCCCTCTTTTTCAGCCCTGCTCAGAACAGGCTGTTTTCTGTGTCTGTGCCTTTAAATGAGAATGAGCTCTCTGACCACGCCCCCTCAGGAAGTGGGTGTGGCCTCGGCTCTCCAGCACGTTGATCTAATGTTTACATGTTGGCTGAATATACACGGCTGCTCACAGACCCGCGTTACTTCAACCCTCTGAATCTGATCCAGAATCTGATCCTGACGGAGAGGCGCCTGCAGCAGGACCTTTCTGAACCATTGGTCACAGATTTAGTGTTTCTTGTTGTTTTATTTGTCAGTATGTCGACGTGTGTCTTGGTGCACAGCTACGAACATGTAGCTATGTGGCTATGCTAACTAGCGCTAGCACTTTTCCATGAAAAATAAAAATCATCCACTAGATCTTCAAATCTGCAGACGTGGGGAGTAAAACCGACCTTTGTGTTTATTAAGACAGCCTACAACTAGCATGCCTCCCTCCTAAGCTCCTTGTTAGCACACATGTGTGCAGGGAATGAAAAACACTGAACGAGCCACTGTGCAACTGACCAGCATTTGTTATGTCCTTTTCTGTTCAGATATAAAGTGTTGGTCTGGATACTCTTTCAAGCCTCCTTCATCCTTTGAATACACAACGCAGAGTTTTTGGACCATCCAGCTGCAGTAAGGTGCAGTTGACCGTGGTTACATATGCTAACTAGCGCTAGCACTTTCCCATGAAAAATAAAAATCATCCACTAGATCTTCAAATCTGCAGACGTGGGGAGTAAAACCGACCTTTGTGTTTATTAAGACAGCCTACAACTAGCATGCCTCCCTCCTAAGCTCCTTGTTAGCACACGTGTGCAGGGAATGAAAAACGGAGGAGGGGTTGAGTTGTATTTTATACAGTCTATGGGCTGAACAAGCTCCGAGCTCTGACTTCCTGTTACAGACCGGATGGCGTTGTGACGTATGAAAAACACTGAAAACTGAAACGGCTGGTTTCAGCACACATTTACAGAAAGGTGGAGAAATCAGAACAGGGGCAGAATGGATTCTTTTCATTTTTCGGGGGGTTTGTAGACAGGGACACATATTTCAGGTAGAGAACCTTTAAAAAGTCGATTTTGCATGATATGTCACCTTTAAGGAACCGTAGAAACCCTCTCCTTTTTTTATTGAGTCCATACCAAGCGGCAACCTCCGGCTGTGAGAGTTGAAGCCAATGTGGAAGTGCTAAAAACTGCAGTTCATCGAGTGTCCACTTGAGGCTGGCTCTTGAAGTACTGGAAACCACATACACACCAATTCAATGAAGCCTATCTTTACAGCAGAAATAAACAAGTTTACAGCCTGGTACAAAAACAGGTGTAGTCTGGATAGCTCATTTCTTGATCGGCACACACTGTACAGGGGGTGAATTTTTTCATAACACGGCAATTTCGAAGATATTAAGATTACCAGTTTTCCATTATGAGAGGAACAGCTGACTTGATTGACAGGCGGGAACACTGTAGCTGTTGGCTAGGAGGCTCAAAGCCCGCCTCTTTACGTCACTCTAGCTTGACAGAAGTTATGTTGAGTTCAACATTTCCAATATGGCTGCCGCCGCCGATTGGCCTCAAAACAACGCTTCAGAAACAGATGGGTGACGTCACTGATACTACGTCCATTATTTATAGAGTCTATGGTCCATACTGCACGAACTATGATCTATTTTAGATCCTAGAACACCATCTAGAGGAACCTTTTTTAGCACCTGCTACAAATGTAAATACTCTCCCAGCACAAGAGGGACTTTGACCGACTATAATAATGATACATATCAGCCAGTAACACACAGAAACCTCAGGATTTAAAATATGAAGCCAATGCCGAAGTGTTAAAAATGAAGCTCCGTTCGAGTCCTCTTGGGGCTGGCTGCAGAAGCACCAGAAACCACATACACACCCATTCAAAGAAGCAGAAATGTACAGTTTTGGCTGATTAGCTCCTTTCTCTATCGGCAAATAGATAAATGTGTGTTCTTGTCTTCACAAAGACACTGGCACCAAAAAACATCACCAACACTAGATGTCAGAGCAGGTTTCAGAGGTTATTTTGACTTCACTTTAGGACACGTCGTCCATCCTTATAACCCACTCCTTTTCTCTACCACCCCTCTGGCTACATCACTGCCCCCTGCTTACATCTGCCCACAGCAGGATTAAATATACTGATGCCAGCGAGAAGAGGTGGTGGTGCGGAGGAGGAGGAGGAGGACGCCAGGAAAGAGGAGGAGGACGGAGGAGCCAAGGATTCATGGGAGAAGCTCAGTGCCAGACGGGAGGACAAGGAGCGGGAGCGTTTGGAGGGGTTTTACCCATTGTTGCCAGATGTTAGACACATGTTTCTCGTGCTCATTACCAGAGAAAAGATCCCCCCTCTTCCTCCGTATCTCTCTCTCTCTGTGTGTCTCTCTCACACATAAAAACCCACATATGCACCAACATCTGCGTTACTCTCGCTGCTCGTTCCCTCACAGTTGTACACACACTGACACTCATTATGCCTGAACACAGTGATGGTAACAGTACAATTACTGTGTTCTGTTTCAGTAAATGTTCTGCATAATGATGCCGCATTAGCATATGTCAATATTCTGGATCGTTCCTGAGTGATTGTAAAATAATCACAGCACAAGTAGGAACATGATGTCTGCACAGTGTGGCTAAAACAAGATCTCAGCAGCAGAGCGGCTGCAGCTTTATATCCTGCTATCAACTTTAATATGATGCATTCAGGTGCAATAATATGTGCAGGTAACTTGTGCTATGGCAGATGAATGTTATACATGTTTAACCCCAGAGCAAATAATATTAAATATGCAAAACTATTCAGTGTGCCCAACAACATCCCAATGAGGGGCAAACATTTCTGTATTCCTGTAACATCACAGACTTAATATGTGCAACAACGAGTCCGACCTCTGCTGAGCTGTGCAAGCTCATCTTTCTATGATTAATATGCCCCATGTGCTGTTTTTCTTTTGTTTCTATACTGATGTTAACAGAAATGTTCCATGTTGAGAGGTACGAAGGTTTATCTTAGCTTAGAACAACCCTGAATTTACTCATTATCTTCCTGTCTTTCTATCTGTCTATGTTTTTTTGCTATGGATGGACATTTGACTCACTGCCTATGAGTGTGTTGTGAATATAATATTTCTGTAAGGGCAATTCAAAGCAAACTTTATTGTCCATTCCATTCTTTACTTTAATGTTTTTATATTGATTTTAATGTTGTTTTATTATTTTATTTTATGTATTATATCTACTCAGTTTTATTGATATTTCTAGCCTTTATTTTATTTTCAACTCTTATCCTTACCCTTTTTTTATTTCTCTATTTTAATTATTTATATAGGCAAGGCAAGGCAAGGCAAGGCAAGGCAAGGCAAGGCAAGGCAAGGCAAGGCAAGGCAAGGCAAGGCAAGGCAAGGCAAGGCAAGGCAAGGCAAGGCAAGGCAAGGCAAGGCAAGGCAAGGCAAGGCAAGGCAAGGCAAGGCAAGGCAAGGCAAGGCAAGGCAAGGCAAGGCAAGGCAAGGCAAGGCAAGGCAAGGCAAGGCAGTGGTAAATAAAAAGTCTTAGTCTTTGATTTAAAAGAGGTGAGAGTTGGAGCAGACCTGCAGCTTTCAGGGAGTGTGTTCCAGATATGTGGTGCATAATGACTAAACGCTGCTTCACCATGTTTCCTTCTGACTCTAGGGACTGAAAGCAGACCAGTACCTGATGACCTCAGAGGTCGAGGTGGTTCATAAAGTAGTAGCAGATCAGCCTAAACCATTCAGTGCTTTATAAACCATCAGCAGGATTTTAAAGTCTATTCTCTGACAGACAGGAAGCCAGTGTAGAGATCTAAGAACTGGAGTGATGGTGGTCTACTTTGTTGGTCCTTGTTAGGACTCGAGCAGCAGCATTCTGTATGAGCTGCAGCCGTCTGATGGACTTTTTAGGGAGTCCTGTAAAGACCCCGTTACAGTAGTCTAGTCTGCTAAAGATAAATGCATGGATGAGTTTTTCTGCATCCTGCTGAGACATGAGTCCTTTAATCCTTGATATATTCTGAAGGTGATAGTAGGCTGACTTTGTAATTGTCTTAATGTGGCTGCTGAAATTAAGGTCTGAGTCTAAGACTACACCAAGGTTTCTGGCTTGATTTGAACATTTCATCTGTGCAGATTGGAGCTGAGCAGTAACCTTTAACCTTTCTTCCTCCAAAGACAATCATTTCAGTTTTGACATTACTTCAGCTTCTTTCTTGTTTTTAATTGCTGTGAGGCACTTTGGATTACATTTGATTTGTATGAAAGTTGCTATATAAATAAAGCTTGATTGATTGATTGATGATTCTATTGTCTCGTGTTCAATTCTCTTCCATTCCATTCCATTCTATTGCATTCAGCTCACTTCAGCTACATTTGCACCATTCCATCCCATCACTGACTGTATATAGAATGGACAAAGTCACTTCATTTGCGGCTATTGTGAGCTATGAAGCCAAAACACCACTTCCTTTGGTGATGACATAGCAGGATTGATGTCACACCGACAACACACATTAAACTCACCGATAAAACAATAAGATCCAATAACTTCAATTGTCACTCTTTTGTCAGTGTTCGTTATGTTTTCTCCTTAGACTGTATAATTAATGGATGAAGTATCCGTGACGTCAACCATCTGATTCTGATTCGCTGTTTTGAAGCCGATTGTCAGCGGGTGCCGTATAGGAAATGTTGAACTCCACCTAACTACATCCAAGCTAGTGTGAGGTAAAGAGGCGGGCCTTTAGCCTTTTCGCTAACAGCTACAGGGTGCTAGCCTGTCAGTCAAGTCAGGCATTTCCTTATTTGGGCAAAACTTGTAAGTTTAATATCTTCAAAAATACTGAATTCACCCCCCAGAGAAATTAGCTTCTCAGACGTAAACTGTTTTTTTTTATCAGGCTATAAAGATCGTCTTCTTTGAATGGGTGTGTATGTGGTTTCCGGTGTTTCCGCAGCCAGCCTCTAGTGGACGCTCGATGAACTGCAGTTTTTTTTTTATATATATATATATTTTGGGCTTTTTTGCCTTTACTTGACAGGACAGCTGAAGAGAGACAGGAAATGTGGGGAGTAGAGAGTGGGGGAAGACATGCAGGAAATGGTCGACCGAGCGACGAGGACTGTAGCCTCTGTATGTGGGGCGCTTAGACCGCTAGGCCACCAGCGCCCCATGCAGTTTTTAACACTTCGGCATGGGCTTCATATTTTTAGAACGAAGGTTGCCGCTTGTTCGAAACACGGGACAAGATCTGTAAAAAGATAAGAGAGATATCACTTTGTCCACATGGGGGCGCCAAAAACGACACAAATAGAAACTTCCTCACAGCAGCTTTCAGATTCTGGGAGTGTGACATCATTCAATTTATTCCACCATCCTGCTCCTCGCTGTTTAAAGTCACAGCACTGACACAGGAGTCGGTCACCAGCGACACAGATGAAGACGGAAACGAGAGGATTTGAAGGATTATCACTTTAAATCCCATCTCTGCTTTATTTTCCTCTCCTCCTCCTCCTTGCCGCCGCTCGCACCAGACGTCCCTGCAGGGGAACAATAAAGTTAATCTAAATATTTCACACATTGACTTCAGTGTTTGGAGGGTACTGTTTTACCTTCAGGCCATCCTGATCTATTCTTAAACACATGGGCGCTTGTGGACACTCGATGAACTGCAGTTTTTAGCACTCCCGCATGGGCTTCATATTTTTAGACCAGAGGTTGCCACTTGGATTTCTCTCAATGTCCCTCCCCTTCTCTTGGACATAAATCAGCATCATTTCATAGTTTGGCCTCTTTTCCCTCTGCTAACATTAAGGAGGCGGGGTTTATGACCTGAACTGCAGCCAGCCAGCAGAGGGAGCTCTAAACCCTTTGGCTTCAAGGTCAGTGAAAACGCATGGCTTTAATTTTTAAATACAGTCTATGAGCTCCATTTCATTTCATGTTTTCTGTCTTCTATTGTTTCCTTTTCTTCTCCTTCCCTTGAAGCTTTCTTGTCTTTTTTCCCGTCATTTCACACAATTAAACCGTCTTCTTGTGACAGCACTTTAGTTGCACATTCTTCTGAAGAGCCATTATGATTTGATTTGGATGAGACTGATTTGATTGCGCAGCAGGGTCCTCCACAGCACGTCTCCACACATCTATCTCTCTTCCCGTCAACACAATCTACGCAGCCACCGTCATCATTTCTCAGACCCCTCTTTGCATAAATCCTGTCTCTGCCATTCCTTTTCCTAATGTGCAGCATCAGCCGGCACATAATTGTTCTCATTTACTCTTTTCAGTGCGCTAAGCTGCCTTTCCTCTTCCGCCCGCATCACCGGAGAACTTCTGTCTTTGGAGATTTCATACCTCATTGTGGTGAAATCGTCCACATGTTGACAATTTGGAGCATTTTAGCATGCAAATGATCCCACCTCCTCCAGCCTACCTCCCTTATTTGCAATTCAAACTGCAGCCGAATGAATGTGTGATGACTGTGTCGGTTAGTTTGTCATTGTGGACTCATTAGCCGCCTGCTAACACTGTGATTGAAAGAGAGATGAAGCTGCGTCTGCCTCGCCGTCTTCTGCCTCCGCCTGTCAGAAACGGTTTGGTCCCGTCTAAATCCAAAATCTCATTACTTCAGCTGACTCTGCTGCTTTTGTTTAACAATGACTAAGCACTATTTTTAGCAGTGCATTTTTTGTGATATGACTGAATGACAAGACTTTGTTTGAGTCAGACTGCACCAACATAAACAAAGACTTGAGACGATACACTTTGTCCACAGGGGGTGCCAAAATCAACACGAACAGGAAGCCCTCTGCAGGAGCTTTTGAGCTTGCAAGTAAAAACATGGATTTGCTCTTCAACACTTTTATTTGCCAACGCTTTAAGACCTTATTTACAGGACTTGTTTCAAGTTTATCTCTTATAAGAGTAACAAGTTTTACAAACGTTTCCAGACTTTGTTCTTGTAACCCCGGCTGTCACAGACTCTCCTTCTTCCCCAGAGTTTATAAACTACCAGAGCGGATAAGAAAAACCCACAAAAGGACCAAAATGTGAAGCAATTTCAAAGGTGCCATATATTTTGGGATCGATCCACCAACCCATCATCTTCATAGACTGCATAAAACATGGACGTGGTCTCAGTGATGTCACACGTTGGTTTCTGAAGAGGCATTATGAAGCTGAAGTACGGTGGCTGCCTTATTGGAAATGCCACACGACCTAGCTTTTGGTTAAACTGATGGCCAAATTCCAACAGATGCATCTCAGATCCGTCACGGCACCGGATCTGATTGGTTTCTAGTCAATGCGTTAACTTCCACTGGATCCGCTCCTTTGCATTCCGGCAGGTCAGAGCCCTCCGGAGCACAACGCATCAATCTGAACAGAGCAGATGGAGTGGGACAGGAAATCAGGTTTCACCAAAACAAAATGAAAACATCTGGTTAATTTTCAGAATAAAACATTGTGTTATCACCAGATCGTATTTCAACTTAACTACAACAACAAACCGTCATGATGAGCGGAGCCAGGCCTGGAGTCAACAGGTCAGAGGTTTTCAGAGGACCAGAAAGACAACATGGATGAGGAGGAGAGGAGGAGAATCTTTGATTCAGGGATTACTGCAGCTGTCCGGCGGTCCTGCAGGGACAAATCTGGACTTTTCGGGTAAATGTGGCTTAACTTAGGTCAAATATTTTGACTAGAGGTTGGGTAGATGCATGATGAGACTTGAGTGTTTTGCAGCTAAAAGACAGGAGCAATAAATGACACCCTTAGTAAACAACACTTCAGCGTTTGGACAATCCGGACTCAATAAAAGTGCAAAAAACTGGGAAAGTTGGGACTTTTCTTTGGGTCCCTGTAAAGACACCAGTACACTCTGTTCTCTGCTCACCACTTTCCCTCCCATGTGGTCGATCTCCTCCTTCACTTTCTCCTTCCATCTGTCTGTCCTCTATCTCCTCTCTGTGTTTTTCATCATCCCTGTAATGTGTCCGGGGCCTCCTGGACCCTCAGCAGCACACAGAAAACATCAAACAGTCCGCCTGTCTCATTTCTGCTCACTTTCTGTCCCCTGCCGCCCGAGCGTCTTTATGCCTTCTCATTCCTCTCTCATGTCCAACCTTCCCCCTCCCTGCAGCTGCATCAGGAGAGAGAGAGGAGAGAACCAGAAAGTATAGAGTCCTCTCTGACGCTAATTGAGACCCTGAAGATTTGCTTTATTTGCTCAGATGAAACCATGACATCGAGTCTGACCACTGGTGGTAAATTACGTCCGCCTTCCCCGGTGTTAAAAATCCAAACATGACAAATTTGGGGAGTCTGTGAGAGGCAGAAAGAGCATCCGGAGAACATCGTATCACAACATCATTATGTGTCATGGGGTTGGCAGGCTGGTGAACATCCACATCGGGGAGTTTAATGATCCCATCAAAGACATTTCAGTTTGTTATTACTTCCATTTCACCGTTCTTATGAGGCACATTTGAAAGAAACTGGATTTCACCTTCCTCTCACTCTCTTACTGATACTTTCAGAAAACAAACAAACATCAAACTGAACAAACCAGACTCTTTCTCTTGTAAACATGGAACACCTTTATTCTGTATTGAACTAGGACATGAACTAGAATTAAAGCAGCAAGCGGCGATGAACGGGCCCTCGCACACCCGCAGCCTACGCAAGCCGCTGCCACATGTAATCCGCCACCTAATATAAGCCACCACATGATGTCAAAGCAAGATCTGACAGTATATACCGCCTGTGGTGCAAATGTTCCAAGTTTTTGGCAGATTGCCAAGAAAACCTCCAGACTTGACAGTCTGCCACGCCCCCAATTTAAGTCTGAACAAAATTTGTTCTGATAATGTTTTCTCGTCAAGGTGTCTACTATAGGTTGCCTTTGGTTTGGACTGAATCGGAGAAAAGCTCTCGAAGTTAATAGCGTTAGTATGCACCCTTATTTTGACGCCATTTTTCATGTTCAAAGCTAGGTGGCGCTCTTCCTGTTGAGTTTCAAATATGGGTGCAAGAGGCTTTTTTGTGCGTCCTGATGCCATGAATATGCGTAAAATTTTTCAAGCATGTAGCTCAAAATAACCCCTATTGGGAGGTTTTTTTTAAAAACTGTAGGGGGCGTTAGTGAGCTAGTGAAATTATGATAAAATAACTATTCCAATATTCTATCCCTTACCCTAACCCTAGGGTTAGGATTAGGGTTAGGATTAGGGTTAGGGTTAGGATTAGGGTTAGGGTTAGGGTTAGGGTTGTGATTAGGGTTAGGGTTAGGATTAGGGTTAGGGTTGTGATTAGGGTTAGGGTTAGGGTTGTGATTAGGGTTAGGGTTAGGGTTAGGATTAGGATTAGGGTTAAGGTTATGATTAGGGTTAGGGTTAGGGTTGTGATTAGGGTTAGGGTTAGGATTAGGGTTAGGGTTAGGGTTGTGATTAGGGTTAGGGTTAGGGTTATGATTAGGGTTAGGGTTAGGATTAGGATTAGGGTTAAGGTTATGATTAGGGTTAGGGTTGTGATTAGGGTTAGGGTTAGGATTAGGGTTAGGGTTAGGGTTAGGATTAGGGTTAGGGTTAGGGTTAGGATTAGGGTTAGGGTTGGGGTTAGGGTTGTGATTAGGGTTAGGGTTAGGGTTGTGATTAGGGTTAGGGTTAGGGTTAGGATTAGGGTTAGGGTTAGGGTTGTGATTAGGGTTAGGTTTAGGGTTAGGGTTGTGATTAGGGTTAGGGTTAGGGTTAGGATTAGGGTTAGGGTTAGGATAAGGGTTAGGGTTAGGATTAGGGTTAGGGTTAGGGTTGTGATTAGGGTTAGGGTTAGGTTTAGGGTTAGGGTTTTGATTAGGGTTAGGGTTAGGGTTAGGGTTAGGATTAGGGTTAGGGTTAGGATTAGGGTTAGGGTTAGGATTAGGGTTAGGGTTAGGGTTAGGATAAGGGTTAGGGTTAGGATTAGGGTTAGGGTTAGGGTTGTGATTAGGGTTAGGGTTAGGTTTAGGGTTAGGGTTTTGATTAGGGTTAGGGTTAGGGTTAGGGTTAGGATTAGGGTTAGGGTTAGGGTTAGGGTTAGGGTTAGGGTTTTGATTAGGGTTAGGGTTAGGGTTAGGATTAGGATTAGGGTTAGGGTTAGGATTAGGGTTAGGGTAAGGGTTGTGATGAGGGTTAGGGTTAGGGTTAGGGTTAGGATTAGGGTTAGAGTTAGGGTTAGGGTTAGGGTTAGGTTTAGGATTAGGGTTAGGGTTAGGGTTAGGGTTAGGGTTAGGGTAAGGGTTCAGATGAGGGTTAGGGTTAGGGTTAGGATTAGGGTTAGGGTTAGGGTTATGGTTAGGGTTAAGGTTATGATTGGGGTTAGGGTTAGGGTTGTGATTAGGGTTAGGGTTAGGGTTGTGATTAGGGTTAGGATTAGGGTTAGGGTTGTGATTAGGGTTAGGGTTAGGTTTAGGGTTAGGGTTGTGATTAGGGTTAGGGTTAGGTTTAGGGTTAGGGTTGTGATTAGGGTTAGGATTAGGGTTAGGATTAGGGGTAGGGTTAGGGTTAGGATTAGGGTTAGGGTTAGGGTTAGGGTTGTGATTAGGGTTAGGGTTAGGGTTAGGATTAGGGTTAGGGTTGTGATTAGGGTTAGGGTTAGGGTTAGGATTAGGGGTAGGGTTAGGGTTAGGATTAGGGTTAGGGTTAGGGTTAGGGTTGTGATTAGGGTTAGGGTTAGGTTTAGGGCTAGGGTTATGTTCAGGGTTAGGGTTAGAACCAGAACTAAAGCAAACAGAGCCAGAACCAAACCGAACCGGAACCAAAATGAACCAGAACAATACTGAACCAGAACCAAACCGAACCGGAACCAAAATGAACCAGAACAATACTGAACCAGAACCAAACCGAACCAGAACCAAACAGAACCAGAAGCAAACCGAACCAGAACCAAACGGAGCCGGAACCGAACCGAACCAGAACCGTACCAGAACCGAACCAGAACCGAACCAAACCAGAACCGTACCAGAACCAAACTGAACCAGAACCAGAACCGAACCAAAACCGAACCAGAACCGAACCGAACCAGAAGCAGAAGCAGAACCAAACCAAACCAGAACCAGAACCAAACAGAACAAGAACCAAACCGAACCAGAACCGAACCAGAACCAAACCGAACCAGAACCGAACCAGAACCGAACCAGAACCGAACCGAACCAGAACCGAACGTAAGCAAACAGAACCAGAACCGAACTCAAGCAAACAGAACCAGAACCGAACTCAAGCAAACAGAACCAGAACCAGAACCAAACTCAATCAAACAGAACCAGAACCAATCTCAAGCAAACAGAACCAGTACCAATCTCAAGCAAACAGAACCAGAACCAAACTCAAGCAAACAGAACCAGAACCAAACTGGAGCAAACATTATTAATGTCCTCAGGTTGGCATTGAGAAAACTCAGATGCCTCAGCTTGTATGGGCTGATCCGATTTCTCCTCTCAGTGAGTATTTACCCGGTCTTTGAGAAGAACCCTAACCCTAAACCTCTCAGAAGTACCAGATGAAGCCAAGATACACAGCCTCCCCTCCATCACCTGTATCCTATATCCTCACACGTGATTGGTCGCATGGCCGCCATGCTGACCAATCAAAACAAAGTTCTGCTGTGAGCAGAGCTGGGGCTGAACACTGTGAGAGCTAAGCAGAGAAAGGAAAAACTGGGAGCCGGCTCTCTCGATGCGAGTCGGCTCTTCTGATTCACTATAAAACATGGGCTCTCAGAGCCGCAGCTTTTGATCGTGACACATCACTATTATCCTCAGACTCTTTTCAAACAGAGCAGGTCTAGACCGTACTCTATGTTCTATCATTAACAAGGACCCAACATTAAGACAGGATCAGATCCAGTCCCATCTTACAGACAGGACTCAGTCTGATCTCATCTTAATCCACCATGAGCAGAGCACTTTGCAGCATTTAGCAAGTTCCAGTGGCAAGGACAAACTTCCTTTAACAGGCAGAAACCTCCAGCAGGACCAGACTCATGTGAGACACACATCTGCTGAGACCGAGTTGGGGTTGGAGAGAGTGCTGTACGTCCGAAAGTCGTGTTTGTTAGCAGCCTTGGTTTTTTGTTTTTATTGCACATTTCTTTTTGCTCGTCCTCACAGACGAGTAAAAACCGTCACAGGAGGAAACAGATCTGCATTATTTAAAGCCGTGTGTTTCTGGTTTAAAACAGTGTGTTTGGGATTTACAGGGGAGAAAGCTTCAAGGTGAGGACTGACAGGTCGGTTTGACGGATGCACTTCTGTTGAACCTCTCTGCTTTCAGAAACCCTCTTTATGAGAAGCATCTGAGCAGGAGGCGTGATCCAAAACCCAGACAGTGTTCTTTTTAGACGG
Source organism: Notolabrus celidotus (assembly GCF_009762535.1). NCBI lineage: Eukaryota > Metazoa > Chordata > Actinopteri > Labriformes > Labridae > Notolabrus > Notolabrus celidotus. Next base: position 2,558 of record NW_023260282.1, on the reverse strand, counting down.
CCTTCCTCTCCTTCTTTTGTGCATCTCCTCCTCTGATCTGTCTCTCCTCTCCTCTGTCATCCTGCTCGTCCCTCGCTACCCTTCTCCTCCTAATCTCTGACACCTCTCAGGTTGTCAGGCTTCAGTTTTGGAAGCCGTACCTGGCATCGGTCCTGTCCCATCATCCCATCTGTTAGAGGAGAGCTGTCTGACAGAGGGAGAGAGAGAGAGAGAGAGGGAGGGAGGGAGGGATGTGTGTGTGTGTGTGTGTGTGTGTGTGTGTGTGTGTGTCAGTTTGCTGCCATCGTACACAGATGTGAAAGTGTCAGAGTGTAAGAAGTCACACACACTGACGTGGGGAACAGACTGTCAGTGTGTTAAGAATCAATCCTGCAGGGGGCTTCACTGTGTCTCTGTTTATGCATTCATGTCTGAGCTCAGGTGTGCAGGAATATGTATGAATGGAGGTGCAGAGGGAGCATGCATCCACACACACCTGCCCAAACACACACACACACACAAAGGGGAATGTGTGTGTGTGTGTGTGTGTGTGTGTGTGTGTGTGTGTGTGTGTGTGTGTGTGTGTGTGTGTGTGTGTGTGTGTGTGTGGAAAGAGACTGCAGACGGGGAAGTTTGATGTCATGGGAAAGCAACTTAGCATCAGCAGGATTATTTGTCCGTCTCTCATTCATACTGACTCTGTCTGTTACACCAATCACAACACAGGAACCGACAGCCTGTAGACAGCACAGTGCTGCCACCCTCTGGTGTCTCCTTGTAACTGCAAGAACCTCTGATACAAGAACATGAAAGCATCTTTTTCTTTAAATACACCACTATTTACTAAGAATATCTATCTGTATGCGCTTAAATATAGGTTTGTTTATTATCATGCATCCAAAAGAGACTTAATGCAAGAGAGAGGATACAATACAGGATATCATGTATGGCTTAATGTGAGAGAAACACATGAAAAAAGGGGGCAGAAAATAAGTCAAGATAAAGAAATAAAACATATTTTAAAAGACATCAAATCGCCCTAAAAGAACTCTAAAGGAATACAATTCTTTTAAAATATATTTATTAAAATGGTTACAATAAAATTCAGATAAAATCAGGAAAGGCTCTGTGATAAAAGTCTGTTTTCAGAAGAGATTTAACAGAGATCACTGACTCAGCAGACCTGATCTCCTCGGGCAGATGGTTCCAGAGTGTCGGACCCCTCACTGCGATCGCCCTGTCCCCTTTCATTTTCATTTTCATGGAATGCACAACAAACCTCTGCCTGAGGATCTCAATGCATGTGTCAGCTCGTTAGGTACTAAAAGTTCTGCCATATAGCTCAGAGTAAGTCCATGGAGAGCTTTAAAAGTAATCAGTAAAAATCAATTCTAAAACATACAGGGAGCCAGTGAAAGGAAGATAAAACCTTGATCTTGTGTGTTGTGTTCCAGAGGACCAAACTGGATTATAAATATGAGGGTAGCATCCCAATAAGCGCTTTATAAATAAAGAGGTATGTCTTCTTTTGGCGAAGTTTACTGGACAAATTTCAAATTTGACTTTTTGGTTTTACAGGTAGGTGTTCTTCCTGCATGGCCCTCGGCCTGCCGCACCTCCAACGGTGCCTGTTTTGCTTAGCTGCAGGGTCATCAGCTGGGAACCACCGCTCATTGATGTTTAGCCCCTTAGTCCAGAACATCTCCTGGTGGCGGGGCAGTGAACAGGGACGTCTCCCTGACACTCCCTGCAGCTAACCTTCTTCAGGAGCTGCTTGCTCAACATATGTTGTTCCTTGTTCTCAGCCAGAGCCAGAAGCTTGCCTTTTCGGCCTCCTCTGAGAACTCCCTGGTTGCCTTGTGCAGCCTGGCTCCCCGACACCCCAAGTCTTTGAGTAGCCGTGTTGTTGAAGCTCCCACAAAGACTCTAGCCCCCACCTCCACTAGGTAGAGCTTTACGCTCCATCCTCCTTCCCTGCACTCTGCCACCAAATCAGCATACTTTGCCCTCTTTCTCTCATGGGCAGCCTCCAACCCCTCCTCCCATGGCCCTGTGAGCTCCACAAGGAGGGCAGATTTTCCTGCAGAGGACCATAGGACCAGGTCTGGCTGAAGGGTGGTGCTGCAGATTTCTGCTGGAAAGTGGAGCTGTCTGCCCAGGTCCACCTCAATCCTCCACTCCAATCCTGGTGCTAGAAGCTCGGGTATCAGTGTCCTGTTGGTAGCAGTTGCAGGCTCCCCCTGCCTGAGGAAAGTCATCCTGAGGACTAGTCAACTAAACTAGTTTGCATTCCAAGGAACTCCCTATGTGTTTCAACAGCTGTGTAAACTCCACAAACACCGTTATGTTCAACTGAAAGTACCAGGATCTTTGAAAAGAACTACCCCCCAAGCAGGGGCTTTTCAATGGGGATATAATCTACCCCTGAACTAAATTTAGACCCTGGTTCCTCTGGTCAAAACACACGTAGTTAAGGGGTAAAGTCCCTAGTTCCGGGGTAAAGTTCCTCCGGTTGAAACACACGTAGTTCAGGGTCAAAGTCCATAGTTCCGGGGTAAAGTTCCTCCGGTTGAGATGCA
>NW_023260281.1:0-19840 GCF_009762535.1 Notolabrus celidotus | reverse complement strand
ATGTATGTGTGTGCATATGAATGTATGTGTGTGCATATGAATGTATGTGTGTGCATATGTATGTATGTATGTGCATATGTATGTATGTGTGTGCATATGTATGTATATGTGTATATGTGTGTATATGTGTGTATATGTATGTATGTGTGTGCATATGTATGTATGTGTGTGCATATGTATGTTTGTGTGTGCATATGTATGTATGTGTGTGCATATGTATGTATGTGTGTGCATATGTATGTATGTATGTGCATATGTATGTTTGTGTGTGCATATGTATGTATGTGTGTGCATATGTATGTATGTGTGTGCATATGTATGTATATGTATGTTTGTATATATATATGTATTTCTATGTATTGTATTACTTCTCTTCGTTTATTTTGTTATTTAAAATTATTTTTCAACTAAAATTTTCTTCACATGTCTTCTATTAATTTATTTATCTGTTTATTTTATTTATATTATTTTTAATATTATCACTTGTATTGTATTTAATGTCACATGTCACGTGTTTGATTGTATTTGTTTTGTCTTGTTGTTACATTAAAAAAGTTATAAATGAAATATATATAAAAGTATATATACTTTCACAATGAATCTAAAGTGTCTTTGTTTACATTTGGCTGGTTAAGTTAATTTTCATTCCACCACGCGTCTTATAAAAAGGTGTAATTTATTCAGTTTATGAAAGGGTCTTTTATTCTGAAGGCTGTGACCGGAAGCAGTGGGAGTTGTAGTCTTTAGCTTCACTTGCTGCCGCGGCTCCACACAGCGACAGCAAACATGGACGTCACATGTGAGAGAATGACCTAAACATGATCCTTCCAGCTTTCTGTGGGACGAACCAGAACCAGCACAGAGGTAGGAACAAAGAGGGTCACACGGTTACCGAGTGTACTCACCGAACGGACCGAACCGGGCCCGGTACCGGCGGGAAGGAGCCGCCTGACGGGGAGCTAACGCGGGGAGCTAACAGCCGTTTAACGGGAACCTCCGTGCGCCCATTATCGGACACGCCTCCCCTCAGAAAGCTTCTTCATTCTCTGTCCGAGATATGAGTCCGACACAGCAGCTGCGTGTTAATCCTTAATAACAGAATATTTAATGACCTTTAAATGCTTATTTCTGAGAGGTTAGGTGGTTAAACTCTTCTGTATCAGGATATTAGTTATATATTAAATATATATTATATATATATCAGATCTGTCGGTGTGTGTAAACAGAGCGGGTCTGAGGGGAGGACAGGTCGTCCCTGTTGTAGATCTGATCCGTTAGAACAGAAATAAAGAAAGAGGACAGAAGTGAGAGAGGAGGGTCCGAGCAGGGCTGCGTCCGATAATGGAACCAGATCCCTGCAGACTCCGGGGGTTTAAACTGCAGCTGCAGGCGACCATCGTCTGTCACACGGCGCTCCTGCGCAGAGCTGACCCCCCACGGGACAGTCCAGTGTGTGTGTGTGTGTGTGTGTGTGTGTGTGTGTGTGTGTGTGTGTGTGTGTGTGTGTGTGTGTGTGTGTGTGTGTGTGTGTGTGTGTGTGTTATTATTAGATATTACATTTCAATGAAATCGTGCATAAACGTGTCCGATAATGGAAGCAGGCAGATAACACGGGGTTCAGGCTTGAATTTCGAGCAGCAGCTTCCCCATCGGGCCTACTCCATCCATCAGCTCCTCGGGATTCCTGCAGACTGTGAGGGGGTCTGATGGAGGTGGACTGAGGGGGTCAGAGTGGAGGTGGACTGAGGGGGTCTGAGGTGAACTGAGGGGGTCTAATGGAGGTGAACTGAAGGGGTCTGATGGAGGTGAACTGAGGAGGTCTGTGTGTGTGATGGAGGTGAACTGAGGGGGTCTGATAGAGGTGAACTGAGGGGGTCTGATGGAGGTGAACTGAGGGGGTCTGATAGAGGTGAACTGAGGGGAGGTGAACTGAGGGGGTCTGATGGAGGTGAACTGAGGGGGTCTGATAGAGGGGAACTGAGGGGGTCTGATGGAGGTGAACTGAGGGGGTCTGATGGAGGTGAACTGAGGGGAAGTGAACTGAGGGGGTCTGATGGAGGTGAACTGAGGGGGTCTGACGGAAGTGAACTGAGGGGGTCTGATGGAGGTGAACTGAGGGGGTCTGACGGAGGTGAACTGAGGGGGTCTGACGGAAGTGAACTGAGGGGGTCTGATGGAGGTGAACTGAGGGGGTCTGACGGAAGTGAACTGAGGGGGTCTGATGGAGGTGAACTGAGGGGGTCTGACGGAGGTGAACTGAGGGGGTCTGATGGAGGTGAACTGAGGGGAGGTGAACTGAGGGGGTCTGATGGAGGTGAACTGAGGGGGTCTGATGGAGGTGAACTGAGGGGAGGTGAACTGAGGGGGTCTGATGGAGGTGAACTGAGGGGGTCTGATGGAGGTGAACTGAGGGGGTCTGACGGAGGTGAACTGAGGGGGTCTGATGGAGGTGAACTGCGGGGAGGTGAACTGAGGGGGTCTGATGGAGGTGAACTGAGGGGAAATGAACTGAGGGGGTCTGATGGAGGTGAACTGAGGGGGTCAGATGGAGGTGAACTGAGGGGGTCTGATGGAGGTGAACTGAGGGGGTCTGTGATGGAGGTGGACTGAGGGGGTCTGATGGAGGTGAACTGAGGGGAAATGAACTGAGGGGGTCTGATGGAGGTGAACTGAGGGGGTCAGATGGAGGTGAACTGAGGGGGTCAGATGGAGGTGAACTGAGGGGAGGTGAACTGAGGGGAGGTGAACTGAGGGGAGGTGAACTGAGGGGGTCTGATGGAGGTGAACTGAGGGGGTCTGATGGAGGTGAACTGAGGGGGTCTGATGGAGGTGAACTGAGGGGGTCTGATGGAGGTGAACTGAGGGGAAATGAACTGAGGGGGTCTGATGGAGGTGAACTGAGGGGGTCTGATGGAGGTGAACTGAGGGGGTCTGTGATGGAGGTGGACTGAGGGGGTCTGATGGAGGTGAACTGAGGGGGTCTGTCTTTCTGATGGAGTCTGAAACAGTCACAGGACCTTAAAGCCGGTTCTTCAGGGTTTTTATCAGATAACTAGAAACCGAAAGAGAGAGTGATTCATCACAGAAACCCCCTCATGAAGAGTCAGACCGGGACAGGTTAGAACAGGTCGAGATGCAGACTGAATGCATGCAGACCAGAATAGAAATATTAGTGCTCTTCTTTCTGTCTGATATCAAAGCGTTCCTTCAGTCAGACACGTTCTCTTTGGATGAGATCTTTGTAGAGGTTTCAGTCTGAGCGATGCTGCAGAGACTGTATCTGATACTCAGTCCTGCAGAAACACAACATACGTGCTGTTTTCAACACGCAGCCCTTCAGCTGATCTGTGGACTCTGGAGCAGGTTAGGGCGTCATGGAGAAAGTGAAACTAACCTTTAACATCCTCTGAGGCTGGTTTGGTGCAGAAGAGTTGATGGCTTCACAGAGACTCAGTCACTCCTCTGACTCAGGAACACCTCGGGATTCCCCAAAGAGAGAGGGATGATGTTTCAGAGAGAGAGAGAGAGAGAGAGACAGAGAGACAGAGAGAGAGATGATGTTTCAGAGAGACAGAGAGACAGAGAGACATAGAGAGAGAGAGAGAGAGAGAGAGAGAGAGAGAGAGAGAGAGAGAGAGAGAGAGAGAGAGAGAGAGAGACAGACAGACAGACAGACAGACAGACAGACAGACAGAGAGAGATGATGTTTCAGAGAGAGAGAGAGACAGAGAGACAGAGAGAGAGAGAGAGAGAGACAGAGAGAGAGAGACAGAGAGACGGAGAGAGACAGAGAGAGAGAGAGACAGAGAGAGAGAGAGAGACAGAGAGACAGAGAGAGAGAGAGAGAGAGAGAGAGAGAGAGACAGAGAGAGAGAGACAGAGAGAGAGAGACAGAGAGAGAGAGAGACAGAGAGAGACAGAGAGAGAGAGAGACAGAGAGAGAGAGAGAGATGATGTTTCAGAGAGAGAGAGAAGACTCTGGTCTTAGAGGTTCTGAGGACTCTGGTCTTAGAGGTTCTGAAGACTCTGGTCTTAGAGGTTCTGGTGACTCTGGTCTTAGAGGTTCTGAAGACTCTGGTCTTGGAGGATCTGATGAATCAGCTGAGAGTTTAAAATAAAACATAAACATGTTATTTCATTTTAAATACTGCAGATCTCACATCATGTGGATCCTCCTCAGGCCTCCGGGCAGCACATAAAGCTGTTTATGTCTTCACCAGCACCAGGCGGCGGTGGTGGCGGTGGTGGCGGTGGTGGCGGTGGTGGCGGTTGCGGCGGCGGTGGCGGCGGTGGCGGCGGTGGCGGCACGTTGCCTCAATGAATTATGGGATATGAGTGTGCAGTTTATTTTCCTCTGGGGGCTTTTTACCAGCAGGAGTCGACCGCTTCACTCGCAGTGTTTAACATTTCCAACATCAACAGGAATATTAAAGCAACACGGGTCAGTCCATCTGTACACCTTCATTTATAAGACCTGCTATCACACTATCTATCTCTCTCTGTGTGTGTGTGTGTGTCTGTGTGTGTGTGTGTGTGTGTGTGTGTGTCTGTGTGTGTGTGTGTGTGTCTGTGTGTGTGTCTGTGTGTGTGTCTGTGTGTGTGTGTCTGTGTGTGTGTGTGTGTGTGTGTGTGTCTGTGTGTGTGTGTGTGTGTGTGTGTGTGTGTGTGTGTGTGTGTGTGTGTATATAGACAGTAGATACCTGAGATAAGAGCAGGGACGTGTCCCCTCTTGTATGAGTCGCTGCAGTGAGACTGGGTGCAGGATGAACCGTGATACTGGAGGACACTTCAGGGTCGGTCAGGAGAAGTGAGCTCTGAGGCAGACTGTTTGGTTTGATGCTCGTCTATCAGAGGGAGGTGAAGTGTGGTCATGAGCTAGCTTCCTTCCTCTTTATTTATATTATAGATACGCTCTAAGTCTTTTTTAACGGACTGTATAATCAGGGTCTGTACCTTTAAGGGTTAAAGTCATGTTTAGAATAATTCATTATGAATATTTTTACTTCCTGGTTAGTGTTTGAAGCTCTGCTGCTCTGAGAATCAAATATCTATGATCCTGAAATAACTTCAGAAATGATTTCAGGTCAGCTGCACGTTTTAAAATCAGAGACTGAGTTCAGTTTCTGAAGTAAGTCCAGTCCTCTGGTTCTGCCCTGACTCATTCAGAATCAGTACCAGATGGGTGTGTTCAGGGTCTGCAGCGTGTCCCAGCATGCACTGGGGCAGAGGCCTCTCAGACAAACACACTCCAGGTCCAGTTCCCCTGCATGTCAAACACAAGCCGTGAAATCAACATCTGAATCGTTTAAAGACTGGCTCCTCTGCATTCCTCCCGCGATGCCTTCACTGACTCGTGTTTGTCAGAGGATTACGCAACTTCAGCCCGCAGACTTTATCTGTGAGGATAGACGGGGGGCTCGTCCAAGAGCAGAGCTCTCCGAGGACCACAACACACCCTGCAAACATATCTGGTGTTTTATGTCATGGATATTTCCTGCAGGGCGTGCACGCTCAGTCACTCAGCAGCTCCTCTCTCTCAGTCTGTTAGAGGAGAGAGAGGAGCTGCTCTCACTGTTTCAAAACATCAACATGAACACAACATGCAAACATCCTGAAAGTAACCACGACCAGCTCGACCACACGAGACCTCACTGCTTCAGCTAAGGTGTTAGAGCTTCAGCAGTTAGTCCTCACCACATCACCATCACCAACACGCAGCAGCAAAAACAAAAGACCTTTCAGATTCTGACTTGTGCAGCAGGCTTTAACCTGCTTTAACCTGTTTTAACCTGCTTTAACCTGCTTTAACCTGCTTTAACCTGTTTTAACCTGTTTTAACCTGCTTTAACCTGTTTTAACCTGTTTTAACCTGTTTTAACCTGCTTTAACCTGTTTTAACCTGTTTTAACCTGTTTTAACCTGTTTTAACCTGCTTTAACCTGTTTTAACCTGTTTTAACCTGCTTTAACCTGCTTTAACCTGCTTTAACCTGTTTTAACCTGCTTTAACCTGCTTTAACCTGTTTTAACCTGCTTTAACCTGTTTTAACCTGTTTTAACCTGCTTTAACCTGCTTTAACCTGTTTTAACCTGCTTTAACCTGCTTTAACCTGTTTTAACCTGCTTTAACCTGCTTTAACCTGCTTTAACCTGTTTAACCCTGTTTTACCTGTCTTTAACCTGTTTTAAACCTGTTTTAACCTGTTTTAACCTGCTTTAACCTGTTTTAACCTGTTTTAACCTGTTTTAACCTGTTTTAACCTGTTTTAACCTGCTTTAACCTGCTTTAACCTGTTTTAACCTGCTTTAACCTGCTTTAACCTGTTTTAACCTGTTTTAACCTGCTTTAACCTGTTTTAACCTGCTTTAACCTGCTTTAACCTGCTTTAACCTGTTTTAACCTGCTTTAACCTGTTTTAACCTGCTTTAACCTGCTTCAACCTGTTTTAACCTGCTTGTTATTGTGGTCCTGTGACCTCTGACCCCTCAGCCGTCACTTCCTTAAACTGTTGTTGATGTTTTGATCTTTAACTGGTGTAGGTCTCCTCCTCCTCATTGTTGTTGTTACTTTGAATGAAATCATCAACAAATTGACATGAAAGGGAAAATAGTGTGTGTGTGTGTGTGTGTGTGTGTGTGTGTGTGTGTGTGTGTGTGTGTGTGTGTGTGTGTGTGTGTAGCCTTCAGTCATGTTGGCGAGCAGCCGGCCTCCCTCCTCAGTCACCATCTGTGACTGAATATCTCTCTGTCTTCTTCCAGCTCGGCCGAACTCTACGTCCTTTATCTCTGCTTTTCACAACACACGCACGCACGCACACACACACACGCACGCACACACACACACACACACACGCACGCACACACACACACACACACACACACACACACACACACGCACGCACACACACACACACACACACACACACATATTGTCTTTATGTAAATATGTAGTTTTATGTCTCAGCTTCACTGTAAATAGTAAGTCACACAGGGACTCTTGTGAAGGTGATGGTTAAACATAAACATCATCCTTCGTGGTGCACTGCATTATTCAGAGTGCAGTTTTCAACTTGATGTACGACTCAATGATCTGTTTCTGGTGAGTCTCAGCTTCACTGTAAAGAGTAAGTTACAAAGAGGCTTCACTATGTTATGGTCTGTAGTTGAACACAAACTACTAACTTTGTTGTACGATGCATTGTTCACACTCCAGTTAGCAACTTCAGAGAACTGTCATTACATCCCCTGAAGTGGTACTCGTTCATCTGTTGCTGCAAAGTCTCAGTTTCACTGTAAATAGCTTCATGGAGACTTTACTCTAGTGTAGCCGGCAGTTAAACATGAACAACTTCCTTTCTGTGCACTGCCTTGTGCACAGTCCTGTTTTGACATCCCCCTTAATATAGCTCATTCATCAGTTTCTGGGGAGTCTCAGCTTCACTGTACTTTAACAGAAGCGTCACTCTGGGGTGGTTAGTGGTTAAACATGAACAACTTCCTTTGTTGTGAGCTTAATGGTTCACAGTCCAGTTAGCAACTTGAGAGACTTGCTCTTTACATCCCCAGAAGTTGTACTCAATCATCCATTTCTGGTTAGTCTCAGCTTCACTGTAGGTAGTAGGTTACACAGAGGTTTCACTCTGGTTTGGCCAGTGGTCTAACATAATCGACTTCCTTTTCTGTGAGCTGCATTGTGCACTCTCTAGTTATGACATCCCCCGAAGAAGTGTCTGTTGATCAGTTCCTGGTGAGTCTCAGCTTCACTGTAAACAGTAGGTCACACAGAGGCTTCACTCTGGATTGCTTCAGTGTCTGAACCTGAAACCAAAACTGATGTTCTAGTAAATAACAGGTCTCTCCTACTTGAACCACTTCACTAAATTCTTCTTCTACTCTTTTTAACATGTAGCATAACCGTTCCTCTCTGCTCACTGACTCGTCCTCGCTCGGTCTCTCACCTCTCTTTAATGTCTGAGGGGTTTTTATTTCCTTCCTCCTCTTCCTGTAAATATTTAGTGTTCATGTTCTCACCCTCACCCTCAGTTCACTTCCTGACTGTCACTCATCGCTCTCATCCCCTCTGCTCTCCGTCTCTCTGCATCAACCTCCCTCTTTCTGCTGACCCTGCACACACACACACACACACACACACACACACACACACACACACACACACACACACACACACACACACACACACACACACACACACACACACACACACACTGAGGGTCTGTGTGCTGAGGATCAGGATGACTGCAGCAGCCTGTGTTTCCTCTCTCTGGTGTTCAGTTTAAAGCTGCTCATGAAGGTAATGTAATAATAAAAGCAGCCTGCGTCTGTCAGCGTGACAGATCCTGAAGTAGAACATGTGAAAGTCCCGTCAGATCTCAGGTGTTGGTCTATAAATATCTCTGTGCTGACCTGCTTTCTCTTCCTCTCTCGGCGTGTTTGTGTTTGTTTGTTTCCTCGGTTGTCGTCGTCTACGTCACGCGTGTTGCATCATCACGTGTCGGTGTTTTTGGAGACGGTCTCTGTGTCCCCTCCTGATGCTGTGGACGCTCTAAATATAGACTCCAGATATTTAAATCTCCTTCAGGAGTCTGCAGCTCGTCTCTCTCTGAGTCTGAAAGGATCCAGATCTCCTGCTTACTCACTGCTGAATGCTAATCACTGTTTACTGCTGGTCCTCGCAGACCGGCCCCCCAAGACCGGGTTCACTGAGGAGGCTTTAAATAGCTGTGCATGGTTTTAGAGTCTGAGTGCAGCTTCCTAATTTAGGAGAACAGTGTGGGAATAAAAACACACACAGGCTGTAGGACGCACGCACACACACACACACACACACACACACACACACACACACACACACACACACAGCCATCAGTGTTCTGCTTCTCCAGCGTACAGCCTATCGCTCACGTTCATGATCACATGACCTCGTGCAGCCGTGATCATGTGACCCTGCTGGTGGTGATGTCACTGATAATGTGCTCATTGAACGTGCACAAAGAGCTGTTGTGATCCTCCTCCTCTCTGTACCAGCTCACACACAGCTCTGACACACACACACACACACACACACACACACACACACACACACACACACACACACACACACCCTGCAGGCTCTGTGTGATGGAGATGTCACCTCCACTTCTTACAAACAAACCACTCTTCATCCCTTCATCCCTTCATCCCGTCCCTCCTCTTCAGCAGCGTCCCGCTCTGCTGCGCTCTCCTCCTGAAACATGAAAGCTCTCGTTCCCTCGCTCTGACTTCCTGTGGCAGCTTTTCAGAATAACTGTCAGAGGTAAACGCGGCAGCGGTGACAGCTCCTCCTGCACCTCCTCCTCGAGCTCTCAGAGAGGAGAGGGACGCTCTCTGGATCTCAGACTCGCAGAGAACACAACGTCTTTAAAGATTCACTTGTGCACCAAACTCCTCTTCTTCCAGTACTGACAGCTTTAAAGTTAACAGACACAGGTATCACCTGACTCGACCTCTGGTGACCCCCTCATGCAGTGTCAGTGAGGGCAGGAGGTGAAAGGTGGTGATGACGTTAATATCATGCAATCGTTGCTGTCGTCGTGCAGAAATGAAACCTCTTCACACTCGTTCACAGTCACACCTTGATACCGTGAAGACGTCCAATCACACGGATAGTTGATGTAAAGGTGAAGGTGTAGTGAAGGACTTCGCCCACCATCTTTGGTGTTTTGTAAACTTCATGTTGTGTTACCTCTCACTCCTGCAGTGTCTTAATTTCATCTTCTCACGGCCAAATTCCACCTGATCCGTCTCTGGTCCGTCTCAGCACCGGATCTGATCTGTTTCTATTCTAGTCGATGTGTTAACTTCCACTGGATCCACTCCGTTGCGTTCCGGCTGCGTCTCTGATCCGTGTTGACGGACGAGAGAGCGCTGTCCCGTGTAAGGTGAATATGTGAGAGCAAAGGTGTGACGATGGAGGCGCTGTGTTTACGATGCTGCTGCAGACTCTGTGAGGGAGTGAGAGCTCAGAGGTTTAGCTTTAATTATCTCACGCTCTGCAGGGATGCTGAGAGCGGCGTGTTGGACTGGAAGGAGAGTCGTCTCATCCACATGTTTGACACCAAGCTTGGTGAACATGGAGGGGAGATTTGACGGAGATGTTTCACACTTTGTCTTTAACTTCTGAAGCTGCTCAGATCAGACCCGCCCTCATAGGACCTGTGTTTTTAGAGACTCAGCTTCAGAAAGCTGCAGACGTTAGTTTGAATTCTGTGTCCCTGTTTCTTTATTTAACCATGAGATACACTCACACTCAGTTTTAACCCCTTACCTCCTGAGCTTTTAATGATATTATATCTCCAGAAAGGTTCCAGGTGATCAGAGAGCAGCATGGTTTTAACGTTTAGCCTCTTTAGCCGTCTGTATGTCGAGCGCTGAGGCTGCAGAGAGACGGAGAACCTCCTTAAACCTGGACCTGGACCGGACGAGGGCTGCAGGTCTGAGCAGCTGCCGTCAGTATTTATAACATCAAATTTAATGAACTCGTGAAAGACTTCCTCTATCGGTCTCTCGCTTCCTCTTTGCTTCAACAGCTTTTAGTTTGAAGGACTATATCTGAGCTCCTTCTTCAGAATTACAAGTTGAAGCATGTACCTGAAACCTGCTGAACTTCCTCTCTCTGCACACTCATGTATTAAAACAGCTGCTGATGTGGAAACACACATGACTGGAGACGTTTCAGAGAGGTAGAGCTTTAACTTTACATGCAATGAAAGATCAATCAATAAAAACAAAGGATACACGTTAAACAGTGAAGGTGTAGAAGTGATAAAAGTAATCACACTTCACCTCCAGACCAGCAGGGGGCAGTAAGAAAGAGACGAAGGACGTACAACAAAAGGGCCCTTTTAACAGCAGGAACCAGGGTCTAACTTAGTCCCTGGGTAGTTAATCTTCCAAGTACTTTCCAATGGTACTTTAGGGGGCGGGGCATGCCCTTCTGAACGTCTCTGATTGGTCGAGTACCCTCAGTGTTTTTATTCCCCTCTCCGTCCACAGTAACCTCACACACACACACACACACACACACACACACACACACACACACACACACACACACACACCTGTGATTCACCTGGTTTAATACCTCCTGAACATCGGTCTTCTCTCAGCCCACCGTGAATGCGTTTCTCCTCCCGGTGTTCCGGTTTTAAAAGTGACCCTGTAAACTGGAGACCTTCAGCTGAACGTGTCAGTGTTTGTGGAGTTTACACAGCTGTTGAAACACAGAGGGAGTTCCTGGGAATGCAAACTAGTTTAGTTTTTATTAAGATTTCAAAATATCCTCATCAGATATTTAATGATGGTCTAAAGACGTTTATGAGGGATGCATCCGGCTGAGAGTCTCCAGTTAACAGGGTCGCCGTTTAAACCAAAACACCGGGCGATCTCTGCCACGGCTTTAAAATCTGTCTTCTTGCTTTAAGTCGAGCGTTTCAGACGTTTTGAATCCTCTTTGTCTCGAGAGCTCATGCTAACATGCTAACAGGCTAACAGGACGATATCGGCCTGTCTGTCTCCTTCTATGGTGTCATCTTTGTCTTACTGCCCTCTACTGGTCTGGAGGTGTAGTGTAATTACTGGTCTGATTTGCATAATCTTCCTGGGACATCAGTCCACGGTCAAAACGCCGACAACAATGAGCCACAGGAACCAATTACTTCCTGAGGGGAACTAAACAGAAATGTTCAGCATTACAGGCCCCGCCCCCAAAGTTCCTGGACCTTTGGAAAGTACTCCCCCCCCCAGCAGGAACTTTCAGGATGAGATAACTACCCAGGAGCTAAATTTAGACCCTGGTTCCTGCTGTTGAAACAGTGCATAGCTCCTCAGAAAGTCCCTAGTTCCTGGGGAAAGTTCCTGCGGTGTTAAAGCACCTTTAGAGTCAGAGTCTATGAAGTGATGCAGCGTCTCATCTCCAGTCTGACCTGTTTTCTGCAGCGTGGCGGTCAGAGAGGTTTGATTCTTCCTCTCGTGTGTCTCGGTGACAGATGTCGTCTCTGTAAAAGCTGCTCCACAGCGCTCAGAGTGAAGCTCCTGATAAACCCTGACAGAGACCACGACACGCCTCGGACTGAGAGTTTAAAAGTGAAACCTAAAGAGAAGTCCAAACCACAGAAAGTCTGAAGTTACATCAGGGCAGTGACACGGCTCAGCGTCACGATCAGACCTCCTTTAAAACAAAGATCCACCATGTGAGTCAGAGAAAGGAGGACTGGAGTTTAGGATGCTGGTCTTATCGTTGGATTAATCTGGTCGGGGTTGGAGCGTTTGAAATGGTTCAGGAGGATTGTGGGAAACCCCTCAGGTCAGTCTTCATATCATCTCAGGAGAGCTAACGTTTCAAAAGCTTCTTAGATTTCAGGATTTATTACCTTTTTAGAATTTATAGAAACTGTGAAGGACTTTTTAAAGACTCTCTGTCATTTTATCACATAAACAATAAATGAAGTGATTAATCTGTTTAATGTCGTCACATGAGATAAAGTTATACACAAAGAGAAATAGACCCCAGAGATGTTTCAGTTCCTCAAGAGACAGTTTGAAAGTCTTTAAACATAAAAGAAGATTTAATCTCTGAGATGAAAAATGAATCGTGATACTCTTTTTAACCAGCAGAGGGCGCTCTCTGCTTTTTGCATCTAGAGGCGTACAGACATGGCGGCAGGTAATTTACTCCTGTGACTTAAAATAATGTGGAAGTGCTTTTTGCGTCCTTTCAAAATAAAAGCATGTTTGTCATTACAACAGAAGATAAAGAACCTGGGTGTAAGGCAGTAAATAAAGAAAAGTAAAACAATCACAACAAACGTTCTCCTCAGACTCTTTCCAAACGGGGCAGGTCTAGACCGGACTCTATGTTCTAACAAAGACCCAGCATCAAGACCGGATCAGATCCAGTCCCATCTTCCAGACAGGACTCAGTCTGATCTCATCTTAATCCACCATGAGCAGAGCACTTTGCAGCATTTAGCAAGTTACAGTGGCAAGGACAAACTTCCTTTAACAGGCAGAAACCTCCAGCAGGACCAGACTCATGTTAGACACACATCTGCTGAGACCGTGTTGGAGAGAGGGATAGAGGGAGATGAAGAGAGAGAGAGGGATGGAGGGATAGAGGGAGATGAAGAGAGAGAGAGGGATAGAGGGAGATGAAGAGAGAGAGAGGGATGGAGGGATAGAGGGAGAGGGATAGCAGTAGTTGTAGCTCCTGATGTGCTGCTGTAATTATTCTGGGGTGTTGTGCAGAGAGGATCTAAACTGTATCCTCAGTGATTCCTCAGTACTCGGTTCATCTGTCCAGTTTCAGCCTCTCTCGCTTTATTCATGATGCTTCATTTTTATATCTGGAAACCTCGACTGAAGCAGAACCTGCAGGAGGAAACGCTGCAGAGTTCACGGCTGCTCGTTTCCACATCCTCATGATTTAACGAGTGGTCACATGTCATGGTCCAACGATTCTCAGTCAGAGATTTAATGCTGAATGTTCTCTGCTCATACAGAGAGTCAGCGTTCAGTTTAACAATCAGCAGAATATAATCTTTGTTTCTCTCTGAAAGCTCGTTTAAATTAAAGAAGTCGTGTTCTCAGAAAATATGATTGGTCCTTCAGGAAGTGTTCGTACGGACGAGCTGTGTGGTCAGTAGTGAACTCTGAGTGTGAGGAAATCTGGTGCATTTATCTGGACTTCCCATTATGTATTTAGAGCTGTGTGTGTGTGTGTGTGTGTGTGTGTGTGTGTGTGTGTGTGTGTGTGTGTGTGTGTGTGTGTGTGTGTGTGTGTGTGTGTGTGTGTGTGTGTGTGTGTGTGTGTGTGTGTGTGTGTGTGTGTGTGTGTTTCCATTGTTGCACATATAAAGGGGAAGTGATGGTGATGAAATGGGCAGTTTCAGCTGAGTAGTTGGTGGTTAGTTCAGAGTGTGGACCCTCCCTGTGTGTCAGACTCTGAATATTAAAGTTAGTTCAGAGTGAAGGATGGAGGATGGACTGACAGTAATCTGTGTGTGTGTGTGTGTGTGTGTGTGTGTGTGTGTGTGTGTGTGTGTGTGTGTGTGTGTGTCTGTGTCTGTGTCCGTGTCCGTGTCCGTGTCCGTGTCCGTGTGTCTGTGTCTGTGTGTGTGTGTGTGTGTGTGTGTGTGTCTGTGTGTGTGTGTGTGTGTGTCTGTGTCTGTGTGTGTGTGTGTGTGTGTGTGTGTGTGCTGCAGCTCTCAGAGTGTTTAAAAAGAGCTGAAACAGTGAAGTAAAAACTGCTTCATCACTCTTTCTGTCAGGTCAGCTGTCAGCAGGGCGTTGACCTTTAACCTCTTTATGTTCAATCTTTTGGTGACACATCAAACTGCTGCAGTGTTTTATATCCACTGACAATAAGTATATATATATAGAAACTTATTGTGTATATATATTACTATAACTTTAGTCATCATAAATATATAAACTCAGTCTTTATATATGTTGACCCCAGAGGTCCAGTAGAGCGTTTAAAGAGACCGTGTGGATGACGATCAGTCGTTCAGACTGAGCATGTGCAGGAGATGTTTCTGTTTTGAACAGATAACGGTGTTTTCACACCTCGGGGAGCCGCAGCACGTCACATGATCAGGAAGCAGCAGGCTGTTTGTCCACTTCCTGTTTGCCTTTTAACCTTTGACCCCTTCCATCGTTCCACTTCCTCCTCTCCGTCCTTCTAACGCCTCGCTCTCACTTTCACCGTCCGATGACAGCGGCGACTCCAGAGCCCCAAACTCTGTGTGCAGAGAGGAAGAGCTGTGTGTGTGTGTGTGTGTGTGTGTGTGTGTGTGTGTGTGTGTGTGCAGAGAGTAAGAGCGGTGTGTGTGTGTGTGTGTGTGCAGAGAGTAAGAGCGGTGTGTGTGTGTGTGCAGAGTAAGAGCTGTGTGTGTGCACGGCCTGAGTCATGCACAGTCTGTGTGTGTGTGTGTGTGTGTGTGTGTGCAGAGAGTAAGAGTGGTGTGTGTGTGTGTGTGCAGAGTAAGAGCTGTGTGTGTGCACGGCCTGAGTCATGCACAGTCTGTGTGTGTGTGTGTGTGTGTGTATATGTGTGTGTGTGTGTGTGTGTGTGTGTGTGTGTGTGTGCAGAGGAGTTTGAGGATGGAGGCCGAGAGAGGGCAAGGGACATTTACGGTTACATAAGAGCGCTCTCAGCATCTCACAGCATCCTATTTATAACACACTGAAACACACACACACACACACACACACTCACACACTCACACACTCACACACTCACACACACACACACACACACACACACACACACACACACACACTAAGTTTAATCACATATTGATGTTTGTAAGTAAGCAGTAGAATAAGCGGTCTCTCCTGCCTCTCTGTGGAGCGTCTCTCTTCAGTCCTCGCTGATTCCTCCACTAAATCAAATTCAGATTAATCGTCGATGTCCTCCACAAACCTTTAAAATACACTAAATATTTCATCCACTGAATCAGCTTTATTTATAAAGCACCAAATCACAACAAACGTTCTCCTCAGACTCCAAACAGAGCCGGTCTAGACCGTCCTCTATGTTCTATTATTAACAAAGACCCAACATCAAGACCGGATCAGATCCAGTCCCCTCTCACAGACAGGACTCAGTCTGATCTCATCTTAATCCACCATGAGCAGAGCACTTTGTAGCATTTAGCAAGTTACAGTGGCAAGGACAAACTTCCTTTAACAGGCAGAAACCTCCAGCAGGACCAGACTCATGTTAGACACACATCTGCTGAGACCGTGTTGGAGAGAGGGATAGAGGGAGATGAAGAGAGAGAGAGATGATAGTGGGGAGACGGATAGTAGTAGTTGTAGCAGCTGGAGTCTGGACCACGTCCACAGCAGCAGAGATCCAGAGGAACCTACGAGACAAGGGAGCTCAGGGACTCCAGAAAGGTCTATGGTTAGTAACTTTAATGGGACAGGAAGAGTTAAAGTGAGAGACAGGCAGAGAGAGGAGAGAGAGGGAAAGACAGGATCCCAGTGTGTCAGTCTAAGCCTATAGCAGCATAACTAAGACCTGGTCCAAGCCTGATCCAGCTCTAACTATAAGCTTTATCAAAAAGGAAAGTTTGAAGCCTACTCTTAAAAGTAGAGAGGGTGTCTGCCTCCCGGACCCTGACTGGGAGATGATTCCAAAGGAGAGGGGCCTGATAACTGAAGGCTCTACCTCCCATACTACTTTTAGAGACTTTAGGTACGATGAGCAGGCCTGCATGTTGGGTCAGATTGTCAGAAACTCAGGATAACAATTAACTTTAAGGTCACGTTTGGTCCTCCTTAAACGAACCCTGGTCCGGTTCCAGCTGGTCTGAAGCTGCTTCTTCATGCTGATGTTGTGTCTCTGTTCTCCTCCTGCAGCTCTCAGAGGAGTAACCCTCTCTCTCTCTCCCTCTCTCTCCCTCTCTCTGTCTCTCTCCCCCTCTCTCTTTCTCTCCCTCTCTCTCCCTCTCTCTCCCTCTCTCCTCTCTCTCCCTCTCTCTCCCTCTCTCCCTCTCTCCCTCTCTCTCTCTCCCTCTCTCCCCCTCTCTCTCTCTCCCTCTCTCTCCCTCTCCCTCTCTGTCTCTCTCTCTCTCCCTCTCTCTCTCTCTCTCTCTCTCTCTCCCTCTCTCCCTCTCTCTCTCTGTTTTCCAGCGGAGGGCAGACCGGCGGCATGACAGAGGAGAAATGTCCCCAGCTGGTGGACTACTTTGTAGTGGCAGGTCTGGACCCTGCTGGGCCCTGGAGGCCCCTGGACGAGGATGGAAAGACCTCCACCACCTCCGCCTCCACGCCCTCCTCCTCCGCCTTGTCTTCGTCTGGCCGGGCGGTGGAGTCGGTGACGGACTTGGCGGTCATCGCCCGGGGTCTCGGGGAGGAGGTCCCGGAGGGCTTCACCTGCATCGAGAGGACGCTGGGCGGACACTCTGCCGAGCTGAGCGCCGGCCTCATCAACAACCCTCACCTGTACCTGTGCTACCGCCGCGGGCGGGACAAACCGCCCATCCTGGACCTGGGGTGAGACGCGCCCTGTTTACTTCAGTCTGTTTGTTTCTGGAGGTGTGAGTGTGCATGAAGCTCACAGGTAGAGCGAGGTGGACTCACGCTGCAGAGTCGCTCTCTCATGACCTGTAGTGATCCTCACAGGGGACTAGTTAACACCTTTGAGTCTGACTAGTTAACTAGCTAAGCATAAGAGACCCAGACTAGTACGACATGTAGACGACTAGCTGTAACCTTACTAGGCTAACGGGTCAACTAGCAGGAACTATCTAAATACAATGAGGTGATAACATCAACTTTAAACTTGAGAGCCAAAAGAACCCCTTAATGATCCCTTCCTCCCACCTGTCCATCAGTAGTTTCTGTATCTGGAGTGAATAGTCAGATTTTTGCTAGTTAATTAGTTAAGCCTGAAGTTAACTAGTAGGGTTCCTTATTCTATCACAGGCTTCACTAGTTTACATTTTTTCACTAACTAGTCTATAGTCTACTATAAAACATAGTGTTCCTAGTAAACTATCCAGGATAAAAAGCTAGACTAGTGCAGCTAATGGAATTTTGGCTAGCTCACTAGTTAGCATTTTCAGCCTCACAAATTAAAGGCACTATGAGGAGTTTTTCACCAGCTGAGAAACAGACTGAAACCAACACTGATGCGTCTTTACGACCTTCAAAAGCAAACAAAACCATCAACAACAACACTGATCCCTTCTCTGTTATCATGTTTAAAGCCTTAAACCACTCAGAGGGGGGTCGGTGTCAGACCACATGATTGACATTTGGCTTTAAAAACATCCTTTTCAGCTGTTTTCATGGTAAATAATCACATTGAGTGATACATCTGTCTGTTAGACGACAGCAGGGTGGGGTTTTTGTTGAAAACACTGCTTTTGCATGTACAGAAGAGATAAGAGGTATCACTTTGTCCACAAGGGGGCGCCAAAATTGATATAAATTAAATGTTGCTCACAGCAGCTTTAACTAGTAGAGTTCAGGGTTTAACTAGTTGACATTTTTTCACTAACTGGTAAAAGATGTGTGCGTCACAAGTTAACTAGTCAGACTTAGTAGTCAATGAGTCAGGTTAAAGCTTGACTAGTTTTAATAATGGGTCTTTGGTTGGTCACCAGTAAACTAGTCAATTAAAAACAACATTAACTGGTGTTACTGGTTGGCATTTAAGAGGTTAATAATAAACGAGTCAGGTTACAAAGCTTCACTAATGCAGCTAACAGCATTTTGGCTAATTTGTCCCTCACTAGTAAACTAGACCGATTTAAAAAACTACTAGTGGGTGTTTTGGTGGCTACAAGTAAAATAGTAATCCTTTCAGGGCTTAAAAGTTAACTAGTAAGATTACAGTCCTGCTCATTAGTAACACTAGTGAAGATCTCAACATGTCAGAGTTCTTACTGGTTAACTAGTAAGGGTTTAGCATTCAGCTAGTTAACTGGTAAGGGTTTAGCATTCAGCTAGTTAACTAGTAAGGGTTTAGCATTCAGCTAGTTAACTGGTAAGGGTTTAGCATTCAGCTAGTTAACTGGTAAGGGTTTAGCATTCAGCTAGTTAACTGGTAAGGGTTTAGCATTCAGCTAGTTAACTGGTAAGGGTTTAGCATTCAGCTAGTTAACTAGTAAGGGTTTAGCATTCAGCTAGTTAACTAGTAAGGGTTTAGCATTCAGCTAGTTAACTTGTAAGGGTTTAGCATTCAGCTAGTTAACTTGTAAGGGTTTAGCATTCAGCTAGTTAACTTGTAAGGGTTTAGCATTCAGCTAGTTAACTGGTACTATGAAAGATCAAAGTAGAGCAGGAAGGAAACTGATGCTTGATATCAAGGATCAGGAATAAAGGCTCAAACGGCCTTCCATAGCCTGTGAGCAGGTCAGCTTTAAACCTGTAACCCGCCCGTGTGTGGGAAACTCTGTGTCTGTATTATATCAGTGAAGCTTCTGTAAGTGGGTCACTTCAGAAACCCCGGTCCAGACTCTCTTTAGAGAAGCTGTGGTGCAGATTTAGAGCGGGCAGCAGCTCGGTGTCTGTGTCTGACTTTAGGACTAAAACTTTGGCTGATGCTGTAACGATGATGTGACGCTCTAAGAATAATCCTCCTCTCTGTCTGCACTCTCACTGCAGACGTCTCCTCTATCCTCACTGCAGACGTCTCCTCTGTCCTCACTGCAGACGTCTCCTCTATCCTCACTGCAGACGTCTCCTCTGTCCTCACTGCAGACGTCTCCTCTCTCCTCACTGCAGACGTCTCCTCTGTCCTCACTGCAGACGTCTCCTCTATCCTCACTGCAGACGTCTCCTCTGTCCTCACTGCAGACGTCTCCTCTGTCCTCACTGCAGACGTCTCCTCTGTCCTCACCTCTGTCCTCACTGAAGTCAGAGTTTAAAACAGCTTTAAACGATGATGATGATGATGATGAAGCCGTCTCATCTTCATCATGAAGACAGAAACTCTCATGTTAATCAGCCTGTGTGGCTCACATGGGGCATATTAAAGCTTATATAATAGAGGATTACGTAATGCAGTGGTGGGCAGACCGTCCCTCTCTCTCCTCACACACACCGTCCTCTCTCTATTGTCTCTGTCGTGTTCAGTGTTTAATTACTCTGGATTACGCTCCTGTCAGAGGATCATAATGAGGAAAATCCTCTAATCCATCAGATTACAACCTCTTCTTGTCAGAGACGTGAGCAGGTAGAGAGACGGTGAACACACTGATATCTGAAGCTTAATCTCATCATGAAGGTGGACCGGGTCCTGATCCTGAGAGGCTCATTAGAGGACT
>NW_023260280.1:0-15000 GCF_009762535.1 Notolabrus celidotus | reverse complement strand
CCGCACGGACCCGCATCACCGATTATTCCGTCAACAACACTCAAGACCCACACAGACCTGGTCCACTCCTCATCCAGCTCAGCGACGACCGAACCGGAACCACACCATCACATCCGGGTTCGCCTTCAGAATAAAAGTCCTCCACCAGTATTAATGTGGGGACTGCAGTGACCCCTGCAGGAGGCTCGCTGTACTACAGTCTATGTTTACTACACACCGAGAAGACACCAGGAGAGACCGGGAGAGACCGGGACAGACCGGGGGCCTGTTGCATGAAAGTAGGATTAAGATATCCGGGATAAATGACTGAGCCGAGTTCACCCAATCCAAAACAAGAGCGTCCAGGCTCAGTCGGTTGCACAAAGACCAAGCCAGGATGAGCAGACACGGATTCATCAAGCCAGGGGAAACCAATCCTGGCTAAGTGCGCGTACGCGGCTTCCTTAAATAGACCCCAGATATCGATCGCAGATTCACTGATTCACCATGGCAACGCGTGCGGCATACTTTTCACCGTCAGAAGCGGAGATCCTCATGGAAGCATATGAAGAGGTGAAAGATCAAATCAGAAAGAAAGGCAACACAGCATCAATAATTAAACAGCGCCAAAAAGCTTGGGAAACCATTGCAGATCGCCTGAATGCGTAAGTAGTGCACATGTACACACTTACACTCTTGATAATCACTAAATTAAAATTGTTGTGGAATCGATGCAGATGTGTTTGAAATTGTGTAAATATAACTTCATCAGACTGTATAACTCTCTGATTTAATTTCCCCTTGGGAGAAATAAAGTTTCTCCTATCTTATCCTGCAAGTGTGTTTGTGTGTATATATATGTATATACTTACTTACAGGACAAGATAGAAACTTTCTTTATATGTGTGTGTGTGTGTGTGTGTGTGTGTGTGTGTGTGTGTGTGTGTGTGTGGCTTAAACATGACTGGGCCAAAAATAACTTGGCAGCAAGTAAAAGTCAAATACATGAACATCTTGCAGAATGGTAAGTGCCCCCCTGACTAATACTTACACAAGTGTACATTGTACCCAGAAGGTGCCTGCTCACACAAATTATGTACTGTTTTAGCCGTCAAAATGAGAGGCCAAATACAAAGAACGGGTGGTGGGTCACCTCCCACCGCCCTCACCCCAGCCGAAGACATGGCCTTATCACAAAATAAAGGCAGGCCAGTTTTGGAGGGGATCCTTGGGGGGACAGAAACAAATGCATGTCCCTCCCAAGAGGCTAACCGCTTCATACAAGGTACCTTCTTCCATCTTTACATGTGATGTAAGCACATTCATATCTAATCCATTTGGACTATCTGACTTTGGTTTGCCTTGCAGTTTCTGGCAGCACCATCTCCTTGCTGGAGCCACCAATGCCAGATGATGATGATGATGATGATCCAGTAAGTACACTGTACGCCTGCCGTGTTCCCTGATCAGGGACCAATATAGTTGAATTACTTTAGTTAACATGCTTAAATTTCAGTTATATATGGCCTGCAGTGGCAGAGACATATATATATTCAAATTTGAATTAATTTGACCTCTTATAATTGCACTGTATATTGTGTATACAAGCTTGTAGGGAGGCTACTGCATGTATTAATTTGTCTGTTAATTTGTTGTGTATGGATTTGGCCTGCATTTATTTCAGTGTGCAGACATTATATACAGACTGATTGTGTATGCATTATTTTGTTGTATGCTTTTGATTCCATGCTTTCTATCTTGTAGAGTCACTGTGTGGCTTCAGTTTTGAAAGGAGCTGATGGTTTACCTGCTTTTATTATCCTTATTCAATAAAGGAAGATCATGTCACTCTCTGTGTATTTATATGGGATGTGTATTTTATATATCGCGTGTGTGGAAACTAAATTATCTAATTGCAATTTGCAACATCTAAAATCATCATTTATCTACAATGATTACAAATCAATGATCACAAATGTTTAAATAATGACTGTGGGTCTAGTTGAATGTGATAACAATGTGTAGTGGACAGCAGAATAACTATTAGTTTCCATTTGTGGTGACTGCTGACTGAGATAAGGGATGAGATTAAATAGATCCTGGAACTTAGCCTGGTCTGGAGCAGGCTAGCTCCAAAGACTAAATCTCCATGGTAACTAATGTCATAGAATATCCTGCTTCCTCCTAACCTACTTTCATGCAACCGGATCACGGATAAGTTGAGCCAGGATAAGCAACATATCCCGGCTTAATCCCTTATCCTAGTTTCATGCAACAGGCCCCGGGAGAGACCGGGACAGACTAGGAGAGACCGGGAGAGACCGGGAAAGACCGGGAGAGACCGGGACAGACCCGGGGTGCTTCTCAAAGCTCTTAACGTCCATCCTCGCGTCTTAATCCCGCCCACCAGAGATACGAGGAAATGAAACCAGAGGAGAGGAGAGGAGAGGAGAGAGGAGAGGAGAGGAGAGGAAAGGAGAGGAGAGGAGAGGAGAGAGGAGAGGAGAGGAGAGGAAAGGAGAGGAGAGGAGAGGAGAGGAGAGGAGAGGAGAGAGGAGAGGAGAGGAGAGGAGAGGAGAGGAGAGGAGAGGAGAGGAGAGAGGAGAGGAGAGGAGACTAGAGAGGAGAGGAGAGGAGAGGAGAGGAGAGGAGAGAGGAGAGGAGAGGAGAGGAGAGAGGAGAGGAGAGGAGAGGAGAGGAGAGAGGAGAGGAGAGGAGAGGAGAGGGAGAGGAGAGGAGAGGAGAGGAGAGGAGAGGAGAGAGGAAAGAGGAGAGGAGACTAGAGAGGAGAGAGGAGGGGAGAGGAGAGGAGAGGAGAGGAGAGGTGAGTTGAGAGGAGAGGAGAGGAGAGGAGAGGAGAGGAGAGAGGAGGTGAGAGGAGAGGAGAGGAGAGGAGAGGAGAGGAGAGAGGAAAGAGGAGGGGAGAGGAGAGGAGAGGAGAGGGGAAAGAGGAGGGGAGAGGAGAGGAGAGGAGAGGAGAGAGGAAAGAGGAGAGGAGAGGAGAGGAGAGAGGAAAGAGGAGGGGAGAGGAGAGGAGAGAGGAAAGAGGAGAGGAGAGGTGAGGAGAGAGGAAAGAGGAAAGAGGAGAGGAGACTAGAGAGGAGAGGAGAGAGGAGAGGAGAGAGGAAAGAGGAGAGGAGACTAGAGAGGAGAGAGGAGAGAGGAGAGGAGACTAGAGAGGAAAGAGGAGAGGAGAGGAGAGGAGAGAGGAAAGAGGAGGGGAGAGGAGAGGAGAGGAGAGGAGACTAGAGAGGAAAGAGGAGAGGAGAGAGGAGAGGAGAGGAGAGGAGAGAGGAAAGAGGAGGGGAGAGGAGAGAGCTTTAACAGCTGTTTGTGTCTCACTGTAATAACTCTGATAACACACACCTGATTAACACACACCTGTTTAACACACACCTGATTAACACACACCTGATTAACACACACCTGTTTAACACACACCTGTTTAACACACACCTGATTAACACACACCTGATTAACACACACCTGTTTAACACACACCTGATTAACACACACCTGATTAACACACACCTGTTTAACACACACCTGTTTAACACACACCTGATTAACACACACCTGATTAACACACACCTGTTTAACACACACCTGATTAACACACACCTGATTAACACACACCTGTTTAACACACACCTGTCTAACACACACCTGATTAACACACACACACACCTGATTAACACACACCTGTTTAACACACAGCTGATTAACACACACCTGATTAACACACACCAGTACACAGACCCCCCCCCCCCCCCTCTCGCTCTCTCCTCCACATTTAATATATTGTCTTTATTTAGAGAGCCAGACTGAACTAACTGGGGAAGAAGACCAGCTCAGTCCTGGACCCTGTGGAGGTGGTGGCTGACAGGAGGATTATGGCCAAGCTGTCGTCTCTGATGAACATTTCTTTCCTTTATATATTCTTGTTAAATTCTTGTTCTGTACACCTTCTTGTTTGCTGCTGTAACTCCATGAATTTCCCCGTTGGGGGACGAATAAAGGAGGATCTTATCTTACCTTATCTTTAATCATAGAGAGCAAAGCCTTAATTACATGTATTATTATTATTTTTTCTAATCAATGAAATAATAGATATAACCTTTAAGGAATGATGATCAACTAAAAACAGACAGGAATGAAAAAGAAAGGTTCAAACAGGAACAATCAGGATTTCTAATGAAACCGGTGCTTTTATTTTGAAAGTGCTTTGATCTCCAGAGCTCAGAATGAACTCTAGAAACACAGAGCAGGATCCAATCATTAGACCTGGTGTGAAGTGCTCCAGAGGACCAGACCAGCATGGAGGGCTTCCTGAATCCCATCGAGACTTCTACCGTTACCTGCTTTATTACCCAAACAGGAAACAGCTGATCACCTCCTGGTCCAGATGTAACCTTACTTCCTGTCATGTGACCGGTCCGATCAACACCTGACATCCCTGAGTTCAGATCTCTGTAGTCTTCATGGTCTCATAGTCTTCATGGTCTCATAGTCTCTGTGGTCTCTGTAGTCTTCATGGTCTCATAGTCTCTGTAGTCTCTGTAGTCTTCATGGTCTCATAGTCTCTGTAGTCTTCATGGTCTCATAGTCTCTGTAGTCTTCATGGTCTCATAGTCTCTGTAGTCTTCATGGTCTCATAGGGTGCATCTCAAAGCTCTAAACGTCCATCCTCGCGTCTCTTCCTCGCGTCTTAGTCCCGCCCACCAGAGATGCGAGGAAATGAAACCAGAGGAGAGAGGAGAGAGGAGAGAGGAGAGAGGAGATTTGTATTTAGAGAAATGAGACGGCCTCTCCTCCGGAGCGTCACGTGAAGCGACGTCAGTTTGTGATGACGGCTTTAACAGCTGTTTGTGTCTGCACACATGTTCACTGTAATAACTCTGATCAATATAAACAGTAACAGAGCTCTGTCTCTGTGTTTACATGTTTAACACACACCTGTTTAACACACACCTGTTTACCACACATGTTCACTGTAATAACTCTGATCAATATAAACAGTAACAGAGCTCTGTCTCTGTGTTTACCTGTTTAACACACACCTGTTTAACACACACCTGTTTACCACACATGTTCACTGTAATAACTCTGATTAATATAAACAGTAACAGAGCTCTGTCTCTGTGTTTACATGTTTAACACACACTTGCACATGAAGAGAATCAGCTCTGTTTATTCTGTCCTGAAGCATCACGGATCGATTCACCGGTAAAATGCCTCATTATTAAATGATTTATTACTTTAAGGGAAAATAGAAACCATGCAACTCTTTTCAAACCCCGTGCTCATTAATGATCAATATGAAACTTTATTAACCTGACAGGAAATATAACAAGTGTTTTTACTAACAGACAAACTTTACTGTCAGACTTCTCTTCATGAAGAAAACAAGAACAAACAGGGAAACTAACAGGAGGAATAACTGATCATTAATATATATTCTATCAATGATGTTAGACTCTATTACTCTATTTCATTAGACAGAGAATCTGACAAAAACAATCAGATATAACATCCATCCTCTGTTATATTGAATTTAGGATTTTGCGATCAGTATTTTGTTTTTAAAATTCATATCAAACACTTTTCAATCTCAGCTCATCAAATACAGACTGTTTAGAAACCGACGGATGTTTATGATCTGTTTCAGGGCACCCTTAGAGACTGTTTATGATCTGTTTCAGGGCACCCTCAGTGACTGTTTATGATCTGTTTCAGGGCACCCTTAATGACTGTTTATGATCTGTTTCAGGGCACCCTTAATGACTGTTTATGATCTGTTTCAGGGCACCCTTAATGACTGTTTATGATCTGTTTCAGGGCACCCTTAGTGACTGTTTATGATCTGTTTCAGGGCACCCTTAGAGACTGTTTATGATCTGTTTCAGGGCACCCTTAGTGACTGTTTATGATCTGTTTCAGGGCACCCTTATAGACTGTTTATGATCTGTTTCAGGGCACCCTAATGACTGTTTATGATCTGTTTCAGGGCACCCTTAGTGACTGTTTATGATCTGTTTCAGGGCACCCTTAGTGACTGTTTATGATCTGTTTCAGGGCACCCTTAATGACTGTTTATGATCTGTTTCAGGGCACCCTTAGTGACTGTTTATGATCTGTTTCAGGGCACCCTTAGAGACTGTTTATGATCTGTTTCAGGGCACCCTTAGTGACTGTTTATGATCTGTTTCAGGGCACCCTTATAGACTGTTTATGATCTGTTTCAGGGCACCCTTAGAGACTGTTTATGATCTGTTTCAGGGCACCCTTAGTGACTGTTTATGATCTGTTTCAGGGCACCCTCAGTGACTGTTTATGATCTGTTTCAGGGCACCCTTAGAGACTGTTTATGATCTGTTTCAGGGCACCCTCAGTGACTGTTTATGATCTGTTTCAGGGCACCCTTAGTGACTGTTTATGATCTGTTTCAGGGCACCCTCAGTGACTGTTTATGATCTGTTTCAGGGCACCCTCAGTGACTGTTTATGATCTGTTTCAGGGCACCCTCAGTGACTGTTTATGATCTGTTTCAGGGCACCCTCAGTGACTGTTTATGATCTGTTTCAGGGCACCCTTAGTGACTGTTTATGATCTGTTTCAGGGCACCCTTAGAGACTGTTTTAAGGTCCATCTTTTCTTTGTTATTAAACTCAGCTGATGTTAAGTTTCGGTTAAGTCCGAGCCGCTGCAGCGTCCAATCCGTGAGTGATATTCGATAAGGGGGCGTGTCTGTCAGAGAAAAGACTTCCGCAAAGTCTGCTCTCGTGTTTCCTCGATTATCCCTCCTCGGATCAGTCTCCTCTCTCCTCTCTCCTCTCTCCTCCAGCAGCGTTTAGAGCTTTGGGACGCAAGTTAAAATGGTGCGTCAGTAAGTACTTCCGGTTCGACCGAGGAGCGAGGAGACTGCAGTTTAGAGCTTTGAGATGCACCCATTGTCTCTGTAGTCTTCATGGTCTCATGGTCTCTTTAGTCTTCATGGTCTCAGTCTCTGTAGTCTTCATGGTCTCATGGTCTCTTTAGTCTTCATGGTCTCTGTGTTTGTGTTTGTGTTTGTGTGTGTGTGTGTGTGTGTGTGTGTGTGTGTGTGTGTGTGACTGCTTCCTCTTCCTTTCAAATTAAAACACAGAACAGGAAGTTCAAAGCTTAACCTTTAATTTTTCAAAATAAACTTCAGTAGAAACGTTGAGAGAATAAAATCCCATGAAGAAGAAGCGTCCGTCTAAAACGTTAAAAACATTTAAAAACATCGTTTAACACGTTCCCTGATTTCATCACCAAGCTGCCCACAAACAAAGCCTGCTGGTGACTGAGCACGCTCAGACCGGGCTCTCCTGCTGAGCCCGACGGTCCTGTCATGGCGTCCAGCTGTCAGCGACAGCGACCGGCTGCAGAGCCGCCCAGGGATCCTGCATCATCGAGGGACTGAAGTACTTCTCCACCGGAGCGTCCGAGGACCCCGACTGAAAACAGAAACCAGACTTAGGATCAAAAACCTCTGACATCATCCAACATCTGCAAACAGGACATCATCAAACATCTGCAAACATGACATCATCCAACATCTGCAAACACGACATCATCAAACATCTGCAAACACGACATCATCCAACATCTGCAAACACGACATCATCCAACATCTGCAAACACGACATCATCCAACATCTGCAAACACGACATCATCAAACATCTGCAAACACGACATCATCCAACATCTGCAAACACGACATCATCCAACATCTGCAAACAGGACATCATCCAACATCTGCAAACACGACATCATCAAACATCTGCAAACACGACA
This sequence comes from Notolabrus celidotus, assembly GCF_009762535.1. Lineage (NCBI taxonomy): Eukaryota > Metazoa > Chordata > Actinopteri > Labriformes > Labridae > Notolabrus > Notolabrus celidotus. The sequence continues at coordinate 7,202 of NW_023260280.1, read as the reverse complement.
TCATCCAACATCTGCAAACACGACATCATCAAACATCTGCAAACACGACATCATCCAACATCTGCAAACACGACATCATCAAACATCTGCAAACACGACATCATCAAACATCTGCAAACACGACATCATCCAACATCTGCAAACACGACATCATCCAACATCTGCAAACACGACATCATCCAACATCTACAAACACGACATCATCCAACATCTACAAACACGACATCATCAAACATCTGCAAACACGACATCATCAAACATCTGCAAACACGACATCATCCAACATCTGCAAACACGACATCATCCAACATCTACAAACACGACATCATCCAACATCTGCAAACAGGACATCATCCAACATCTACAAACACGACATCATCAAACATCTGCAAACACGACATCATCAAACATCTGCAAACACGACATCATCCAACATCTGCAAACACGACATCATCCAACATCTGCAAACAGGACATCATCCAACATCTACAAACACGACATCATCAAACATCTGCAAACACGACATCATCCAACATCTGCAAACACAACAAACCTCTGCAGCTGCAAACACAACAAACATCTGCAGCTGCAAACACAACAAACATCTGCAGCTGCAAACACAACAAACATCTGCAGCTGCAAACACAACAAACATCTGCAGCTGCAAACACAACAAACATCTGCAGCTGCAAACACAACAAACATCTGCAGCTGCAAACACAACAAACATCTGCAGCTGCAAACACAACAAACATCTGCAGCTGCAAACACAACAAACATCTGCAGCTGCAAACACAACAAACATCTGCAGCTGCAAACACAACAAACATCTGCAGCTGCAAACACAACAAACATCTGCAGCTGCAAACACGTGTTGTTGACATGAATAAACATGTTAGTAACATGTTAGTAACATGTTACTAACATGTTAAGTCCTGGTCCACCAGGACTCACTTCAGGTTTAATCCACTTCACCTGGTTGTGTTGAGCTGAGGGACTGAAGGACTGGTACCGACGGAAGCCGGATCCCCTTCGCCACATCCCCCCCCCGGAGCCCCGGGACCCGCTGCCGAACCTGGCCGGAGACCCGTCCCTGTAACCCCGGACGGAGGTCGGGGAGTAGACCGGAGAGTAGGGAGAACCACCACGAGGAGATCCGCTTCGGGGGGGACCGGAGCCTCCGTGTGGAGTTCCGGGGAAACCCCAGCAAGAGGACGGGGACCGGAACCTTCCTGACGGTCTGACCGGAGCCCGGTCCATCAGAACGGCTTCAAATACCTCCGGAGGGGTTTGGGGACCGGGGGAGTCCTGGTAGACCGGTAGAGTCCTGGTGGAGGATCTTTGGAGGGTCTTTGTTTTCCTTTTTGGAATGAGCTCCTCTCAGTTTGAGTTTACCGCAGCTGACCCGGAACCGGAAACAGACTGAAGCTGACCCGGAACCGGAAACACCTTCATACCCCCCAAACCGGGCTGCAGCGCCCCCCAGCGGCTACTCCGTTTCTCTCTGAACACACCTGAGATAATACTACCTGATACTGTCTATCACCTGAGATAATACTACCTGATACTGTCTATCACCTGAGATAATACTACCTGATACTATCTATCACCTGAGATAATACTACCTGATACTGTCTATCACCTGAGATAATACTTCCTGATACTGTCTATCACCTGAGATAATACTTCCTGATACTGTCTATCACCTGAGATAATACTTCCTGATACTGTCTATCACCTGAGATAATACTTCCTGATACTGTCTATCACCTGAGATAATACTTCCTGATACTGTCTATCACCTGAGATAATACTACCTGATACTGTCTATCACCTGAGATAATACTTCCTGATACTGTCTATCACCTGAGATAATACTACCTGATACTGTCTATCACCTGAGATAATACTTCCTGATACTGTCTATCACCTGAGATAATACTACCTGATACTGTCTATCACCTGAGATAATACTACAAGCAAAAAAATTCAATTAATGATTATTATGAAAAATGATAAAATAAACAAACAGTTCATCTTCCACGATCTGTGCGGTCTTTGGGTTTTTTATTTTAATCCATTTTCTGCCAACAGTTCAAAACAAACTCAAAAATAAATAACGGTTCTTTTTCTCAAAGTTACAGAAAAATAAACAAACAACAGAAAACTGAGCTCTATTTAAATCAAAGGATTAAAACACAATAACAGTAAACAGAAGAACTGTTAATAAAACAATAGAAAACAATAGAAAACAATAACAGTAAACAGAAGAACTGTTAATAAAACAATAGAAAACAATAGAAAACAATAACAGTAAACAGAAGAACTGTTTATAAAACAATAGAAAACAATAGAAAACAATAACAGTAAACAGAAGAACTGTTTATAAAACAATAGAAAACAATAGAAAACAATAACAGTAAACAGAAGAACTGTTAATAAAACAATAGAGCGACAGTCTTGGAGGAAGGACTCAGACTGATAACGGGTTGCATAGATGTTTCGGTCGTTCCAATGTGGAAAAGAGTCTGTTCCAATAACAGACGACATGTTTGTCACTAAACAGAAGTCCTGCCCACGTGCAGTAAACGTGTTGTCTCCATGGTTACGAGCAGCCGCACTCCTCGACGATCATGTCCTGAATGTCTTTCTTGATGATCCTCTGCTCCTCGTTGAAGTACAGCATGGACATGGCGCGAAGCTTTGTTGGCACACAGCATGACCGGGTGTTTTGAAATGCACCATGGCCTCTTAAGCGATAATGGTTAATAACTGTTGAGTGGAAGGACGAGCCGCCGAAGCTCGCCATGTGGTTTGGACAGTCACCCTCGCAGTAGTTGGCGTGGTAACCAGACGGCGCAATGATCCAGTCACTCCAGCCGATGTCTTTGAAGTCCACATAAAATTGACGTTTGCAGCAGAGTCGAGTTCTCCCGTCGCACTCCAGACCTCGTTTGACTCGTCGCTGGGTGGCCTCCTCTCGAGCTCGCAGTACCACCATGAGAAACGGGCGGTGAGACTGATCCCGCCCCCCTGCTCCCGTTACCAGTACGGGTGAGGCGCCGCCCTCGGTGCACAGTGGGCAGAAAACCTGCAGGTCAAGTGAGCTGCCTCCGCCGTCCAACAACTTCTGAACATGTTGAGAGATGGCAAGGGTGTGCCAGCCGCTTCGCCTAGTATCCACCATCTTTTCTGAAACACTGCGTTCCTCACCACCATCATCCTCTTCATCACTGTGGCGCTGAAGCAGCTGCAGCATGACTTTGCCTTTTGCTCGGCTTCCCTTCGTCACCTTCAGGAAGATCCAGACATTGGCCTGTTCCACCACTGATGAGCCGCCATCTTCCATTGAAATGTCAAAGGTCACTGAGTTCAAAGAGTCTCCTGCAGAACACAGAAGTTAGCATGTTAGCATGTGTGCTGCACCATCCAAATCCCCCAGAGTCAATGACAGTCATCTGGCTGTTTAGATCATTAATAATCTGACTGTGTGGATCATTAATAATCTGACTGTTTAGATCATTAATAATCTGACTGTGTGGATCATTAATAATCTGACTGTGTGGATCATTAATAATCTGACTGTGTGGATCATTAATAATCTGACTGTTTAGATCATTAATAATCTGACTGTGTGGATCATTAATAATCTGACTGTGTGGATCATTAATAATCTGACTGTTTAGATCATTAATAATCTGACTGTGTGGATCATTAATAATCTGACTGTGTGGATCATTAATAATCTGACTGTGTGGATCATTAATAATCTGACTGTGTGGATCATTAATAATCTGACTGTTTAGATCATTAATAATCTGACTGTTTAGATCATTAATAATCTGACTGTTTAGATCATTAATAATCTGGCTGTGTAGATCATTAATAATCTGACTGTTTAGATCATTAATAATCTGGCTGTGTGGATCATTAATAATCTGGCTGTTTAGATCATTAATAATCTGGCTGTGTGGATCATTAATAATCTGACTGTGTGGATCATTAATAATCTGAGTGTTTAGATCATTAATAATCTGACTGTTTAGATCATTAATAATCTGGCTGTGAGGATCATTAATAATCTGGCTGTGTGGATCATTAATAATCTGAGTGTTTAGATCATTAATAATCTGAGTGTTTAGATCATTAATAATCTGACTGTTTAGATCATTAATAATCTGACTGTGTGGATCATTAATAATCTGACTGTGTGGATCATTAATAATCTGACTGTGTGGATCATTAATAATCTGGTTGGTTGGATCATTAATAATCTGGTTGGTTGGATCATTAATAATCTGGTTGGTTGGATCATTAATAATCTGGTTGGTTGGATCATTAATAATCTGGTTGGTTGGATCATTAATAATCTGAGTGTTTAGATCATTAATAATCTGAGTGTTTAGATCATTAATAATCTGACTGTTTAGATCATTAATAATCTGAGTGTTTAGATCATTAATAATCTGACTGTTTAGATCATTAATAATCTGACTGTTTAGATCATTAATAATCTGAGTGTTTAGATCATTAATAATCTGACTGTTTAGATCATTAATAATCTGACTGTTTAGATCATTAATAATCTGGCTGTGTGGATCATTAATAATCCCACTGTTTAGATCATTGATAATCTGACTGTGTGGATCATTAATAATCTGACTGTGTGGATCATTAATAATCTGGCTGTGTGGATCATTAATAATCTGGCTGTTTAGATCATTAATAATCTGACTGTTTAGATCATTAATAATCTGAGTGTTTAGATCATTAATAATCTGACTGTTTAGATCATTAATAATCTGACTGTTTAGATCATTAATAATCTGAGTGTTTAGATCATTAATAATCTGAGTGTTTAGATCATTAATAATCTGAGTGTTTAGATCATTAATAATCTGACTGTTTAGATCATTAATAATCTGACTGTGTGGATCATTAATAATCCCACTGTTTAGATCATTGATAATCTGACTATACAGATCATTAATATTCCCACTGTTTAGATAATTGATAATCCCACTATTTAGATCATAATCGATCTGGATCGACCAATCTTATTCGTCATAATTTACCGCCCTCCTGGCCCGTACTCTGAATTTTTAACTGAATTTTCAGAGTTTTTATCTAATTTAGTCCTCAGCTCAGATCAAATAGTCATAGTAGGTGACTTTAATATTCATGTAGACGTTGATAATGACAGCCTTAGCATTGGGTTTATGTCCCTGCTGGACTCAATTGGCTTCTCACAGGTTGTAAACAAACCTACTCACCGTTTCAATCACACCCTCGATCTTGTTCTGGCTTATGGTCTTGAAATTGAGGACTTATTAGTCTTCCCACAAAATCCGCTTTTATCAGATCACTGTTTAGTAACGTTTGATTTCCTCCTAGTAGGTTCTACTCAAGGTAATAAAAACGTAATAACCAGGAATTTGTCTGATAGTGCCGTAGCTAAGTTCAAAGAGGCTATCCCTGCTGCGTTAAACTCAGTATTTAGTCCAACCTTAGCTCAAAGCTCGTATACTAGCTCCAGTTCCTCTCAGCTAGATCAGTTTGTAGATGATACTACAGGTTCTCTGCAGGTTACCCTAGACCTAATCGCTCCTCTTAAACAGAAGACTATTAGACGACAGAGGCTAGCTCCGTGGTATAATGCTCAAACCCGTGAACTAAAACAAAACTCTAGAAAACTAGAAGGATTATGGCGCTCCAATAAAACAACTGAAACCTGCTCACTTTGGAAGGATAGTCTTAATAAATATAGGAAGGCCCTGCAGCATGCTCGAGCTGCCTATTACTCCTCTCTAATAGAAGAGAATAAAACAACCCTAGGTTCCTCTTCAGCACTGTAGCCAGGCTGACAGACAGTCATAGCTCCACTGAGCCATGTATTCCTTTAGCCCTCAGCAGCGATGACTTTATGAGCTTCTTTAATGATCAAATCTTAAAGATTAGAGATCAAATTAGTAACCTCTTACCTTTAACTAGTGTAGGACCCTTTACCAACAGCGGGATCATTGAAACGGCGTTAAAGCCAGATGTATACCTAGACTGTTTTTCACCCATTGACCTTCCTGAACTGGTTTCAACAGTTTCTTCAGCTAAACCATCGACCTGTCTTTTAGACCCAATCCCAACTAAGCTGCTAAAAGAAGTAATTCCACTAGTTAGCAGTTCTTTACTAAGTATGATTAATATGTCTTTACTGACAGGCTATGTACCTCAATCATTTAAAGTAGCTGTAATTAAACCTCTCCTTAAAAAGCCCACTCTTGATTCAGGCTCCTTATCTAACTATAGGCCGATATCTAACCTCCCCTTTATCTCTAAAATCCTGGAGAAAGTGGTGTCAGTTCAGCTCTGGGACTTTCTTAAGAGCAACAGTTTGTTTGAGGACTTTCAGTCGGGGTTTAGAGCCCACCATAGCACAGAGACTATTAAAAGTAACCAATGATCTACTAATGGCCTCAGACAGTGGTCTTCTTTCCGTACTTGTTTTATTAGATCTTAGTGCTGCATTCGATACGATTGACCATCAAATCCTGTTACAGAGATTAGAGCAACTAATTGTCATTACAGGGACTGCTTTAGCTTGGTTTAAATCGTACTTAACAGATCGATCTCAATTTGTTCACGTAAATGAAAAGTCCTCAGTGCAGACCAGGGTTAGTCAGGGAGTTCCACAAGGATCAGTGCTAGGACCAATTCTTTTCACCTTATATATGCTTCCTCTAGGTAACATCATGAGGAAGCACTCTATTAATTTTCATTGTTATGCTGATGACACTCAGCTCTATTTATCAGTGAAGCCAGAAGAAACCAATCAGTTATCTAAATTAGTAGCTTGTCTTAAAGACATAAAGACCTGGATGACCAGAAATGTCTTACTGCTAAACTCAGGAAAAACTGAAGTGATTGTTATCGGCCCCAAACACCTCAGAGAGACTTTTTCTAATAATATAAGTACCTTAGACGGCATTAGTCTGGCATCCAGCACCTCGGCTAGGAATCTAGGAGTCCTATTTGATCAAGATTTATCCTTCAACTCCCAAATTCAGCAAATCTCAAGGTCAGCCTATTTTCACTTGCGCAATATTTCTAAAATTAGACACTTCCTGTCTCAGAGCGACGCAGAAAAACTAGTCCATGCATTTGTTACCTCCAGGTTAGATTACTGTAACTCCCTCTTATCAGGCTGC
>NW_023260279.1:0-20089 GCF_009762535.1 Notolabrus celidotus | reverse complement strand
ATTCAGACAAAAATGGCCCCTAACAAAAATAAGATGAGATCTCTAGATTTGGAGTCTTATATACTTGTAAATGAAGCGCTGACTCCTCTGAAGTCTGCTGGAAATGTGTCTTTTTCTAGTATTTATATGGATCTCTTCCTCAGTTCCTCTCCTTATACCAGAGAGTCCCTCATGACATCAGAGCACCGAGGCTTACCCGCTCCTTTACCTCAGGATGAGTTCATGATCCTGAAGTTTATCATGTGAAATAAAGACACTTGATCAGAGGTCCTTATGGCTCACTGCAGCTGTGAGGCAGGCTGAGGAGAGGTTTGATATGTGTACATAAGTATAAAAGGTCAGCCTGCTCCTTTTTGTTTTACTGTTTCTACAGCACACAGCTACGACGGAGGATTACGGACACACAAACACAAAACATTTCATCAATTCACAATAATAAAGGCCTAAAGTTAGGAGAGTCATAAATCTACCAGAATAGAGTTGTAATATAATGAAATAAGTGATGATTACACCGTGTTCCAAATTATAATGCAAGTTGCATTTTTGTGAATATTTGAAAAACTATATCAACTGTCGTTTACAAATTTGTCAAGAAGTCAGATAGTGAATATATTTATTCAACTGTGTGGTTAAAATGATGCTTTTCGGCTGTATTTTTAAATAAAAGCAGAATCTGTAGAAATGAGTGTGCCAAATTATTATGTAAGTTGGTGATAAGAGCATATAACTTGTGAAAATTAAAAACTAGGCACCATTTTAAACGTTCTATTGATTGAAAATAATAATATTTACTACAACTGTATTCAAACTTCAACAAAAATAACAGTTTCGTTTACATTTGTATACAAAATAAAACTGTTAATGTCTTTGAAACATTTCAAATCTAAAGTGTTTCTCTTATGTCCAATATAACCTCCTTTTCTTTCAGTGAGGGTCAGAGGTCACTGTAAACTGATTTAGTGTCTGATGGAGAGGCACCCTACTGCAGGCAAGATGGCGCCGCCACAACATCCACACCGGAAGTCCATACCGGAAGTCCATACCGGAAGTGATTCTTTAACCCCCTCTCTACCCAATGCCGGATGCTTCGAACTGGAAGTTTCTTCTTCGTGTAGCGTATTGATTGCATTAGTCTGTCGCTGCTAAATCAATTAGCAGAAAGCTAATTGTGATAGAGAGAGTGAGTGAGAGAGATCCCGCTGTGTATGAAGAACAGAATAATTTAGAGTGTTAGTGTGTGTGGGGGGAGGGGATGAGAAGGAAAAGACTGTAAGTAAGAGGGAAAATACACTCAAGCTGTACACAGAGATCTAGATTCACCACAAAAACAACAGAGGCTCCACAGAAATGTGTACTGTACATCTATCATCAGTGGCTGACAGTGGTGCCTCAAGTTGAAATATTTTAGTCCTAATATTCTATGTTGATTTGGAGTTTGTAATAGCAAAAGTGCATTGTTCTTTTTCAAGTACAACATTATCAATACAAAAGGGTTAAGACATCATACATATAACATTAAAAGAACATAAAATAAAGTATAATTCTACATTTCAAGTAGGGGTTGGATGGAAAGAAACAGTAGCTATGTATACATTTGCAGTTTTTCTAGTCATTCTAATTGAAGGTTCCAACTTCAATGTTTTCATGGACGCCAAATAAAGTGATCTTGTTAAGACATTGGTGTACATGCATCAAGCATTCAATCTGAATAAAACTGTTTGACAAGCTCAGAGTGTTTACGCCCATCTAATGTCTCAAAATAGAAGGAGAAACCATTCCCTCCGTTTGTTCTTGTGGTTAATGAACACCCCTGTCACTGTGTCATTGTAACGTGTTACAAATTATGTTAAAAAAGAAACAGTCACCACACACCTCTACATTTTCCTCCTCCACTCGCCCCTGCACCATAGATAACATTCTGCTCTTCTCTCGTGACTGTGGATCTACTCTGGATCTGTATTTCATTCATTCATTAATCTATACATGTGATCACATAGGCAGACAGCATGCAAGGTAATTTGGAACAAACACTACAGCAAACTTAGATAATGTGACAAGTCCCCATGGAAAGAGACTCCTGCACGCTGCACAGTTATCATAATGAACCTGTGGGGAACAGCTGTGCAGGAAGGAAGAGGGGTCACTGGGGGAATCAGTCAAAGGCAAGCAGGTGTGCAGGGGCAGGACACACACCACAGGTGAGGTACAGTCAGGCTAGCACAACATAAAATAACATATGACCCAGACAAAACAAGAGAGGCATATGCAGATGTCATCACGGCAGCATCATAATCAGCTTTAAGTATTTCAACACACACTCGGAACAAAAGGCTGTGCATGGCTGAGACGTTAACACTATAACTTAGTGATTCGTGCAGGCTTCTAAGTAACTTGAATTCTCAACAGCCTCTACACTTTTGGAGTCAATCAACTAGTCAATAATACTGATACGATTAAAATGTAAGTGCAAAAAAGTTCATAGAATTACGCGTAAACCTACGTGTTTTTGAAGGCTTTTATTTTGCGTTCACGTTCCTGTTTTTCAAGGCTTTTATTTTTTTTGAAGGCTTTTATTTTTGTAACTTCTGGTATGGACTTCCGGTGTGGGTGTTATTGCAACGTTTTTAGCTTTGTAACTTCCGGTATGGACTTCCGGTATGGACTTCCGGTGTGGATGTTGTGGCGGCGCCATCTTGCCTGCAGTAGGGTACTCTTGGTCTGATGACTTCTCTGCTGACACTGTTCTTTAATTTTTGTGCAGCGTCCCAACTTGAAAGGACAGACAGACAATCAGACCAAAAGTGACTGGACTCCACTCAAATTAGTCAACGTGTATCTTATTTCCTCCTTTTATTTGATTTCTTTCATCCCAGAGTTTTTTAGACACAGTTCCCATTAATTAGGTGAAAACCTTTGAATAAAGGAATAAAAAAGACAAAAGAAATACCTGCATCAAAACACATGCAAATGCAACATAATCACAGAGCAAGAAACCAAAAAGCAGCATCTGATTCAATGTAACTTAAACAACTGCCTCATTGCTTTTTATCACAATTAATATAATTAATAAATTAATTCAACTTTCAGGAGACCTGCCAAAACGAAGTTATTTAAATAACTATATTTTATCATCTCATATGAAATAGGTCAGTTATTTATTCATTAATCATGTATCATGTGTATTTTAAACAGTACCAGTATTTATAATCTTTAATACAAACTTTAACTAAACACCAGACGTTCTAAACAAACATTTCAGCAGCGCGCAGACGGAGCGCGTGCCCGAGCCGGCACCGCAGCAGCAGCGATCATCAGCTGACAAACACACATTCAAAAACCAGCTCCTACCGGCTGCCTCTTCGGTTTCTTTTAGATTGTCCTCTGCACCACCGATCTACTCCATACAGCAGTCTGTTTTAAAGTGCAGCGCTTCAGCCCGCTGCTCTCCAGCGCGCGCTCTGACCTGCACCAGGTGCGCCTGATGAGACACCTCATGCCCTTCCGGGTAGACGCTGTTCACAGCTGATTACTCGTTTATTTACAGATTTATATTCAGATTTATACTACATACTAAACAATCTAATCATGATTTAGTATATTTATCTAGTCATTATCGTAACATACCTTTTGTTTATTGATCCATTGATCTGTTTATTTATTTATTTATTTGCTCTGCATAGTGTCGTGTCTTTATGTTTTAATAAAGATTCGCGCGGGACAAACTGTGAGCTAACGTGTTAACATCCTTTATTGAACAACTGTAAGGTTTCCCCATCTACATCACATGACCCCCTTGGCCTCATCCCATTGGTCCATAACCATTCAGCATACCTTCACAGTATGCATCAACTACAAGTGACATTCAAGACCACAACTGTCATTTGTCAACATACACCAACACCACATCTCCCCTTTTAAGGGAACGAAGTGTAAACTGTTTCACTTCCATTAGAAAACATACAAACCCTGCAAGGATTAACAAGGTTAGACGGTTTAGTGATAATCATATATACACTGAAATGAACACATCAACTATGCAACCAAAAGTTCCCGAATTTTTAACTTGTTGATATAAAGTGCTCAAACTAAACTCCCTCTCCTGCAACATATCTTTCATGTAACCATACCATCATAACACAGGATTGTATTTCACAGGTTAAGCCTAGTCGGCTTAACTACAGCTCTCCCAGACCTAGTTCTGAGAGTGTTAGTCTCTGTAGGGGAGACTGGAGATGCCACCGCGGGCAACATGGGAGCCTGCTCTGGAACTGGCCCTGGCACCTGTTGCTGTGGTGCAGACTTGTCCTGTGTAGGTGTCTGTTCAGGTATCAGGTGTAGGCGGTTGCGTCTCACCACACCCTGGGGTAAGTCCACAAGGTAAGATCTCGGAGTGGAGTGGTTCTTGATCACAGTTCCAGATGATTTTACGTCAGTGACCCATACGTGTTCTCCTGGTGTCAGATCCCTGAGAGTCTTTGTACGGTGACGCCTATTGTAATTTTCAGCATCAAGCATCCTCTTCTCCCTTTCCTGCCGAACCAGCGTGCAGCTGTCAGGCAGTGCAGGGTCCAGCTGAGAGGAAAGAGATGGCACTGTGGTGCGTAGACGCCGGCCCATGAGGAGCTGAGCCGGGCTGTAGCCATTCTGAAGAGGAGTGGCTCTATAAGCGAGTAGAGCCAGGTAGGGATCAGCTGCTTTCTTCAGAAGACTTTTCACCGTCTGGACAGCACGTTCAGCTTCGCCATTACTCTGTGGGAACCTAGGGCTACTGGTAACGTGTTTGAAACCATATAAGGCCGCAAAGGAAGCAAAAACTTGTCCAGAGAACTGAGGTCCGTTATCTGACATCATGACCTCTGGGATGCCATGGCGAGCGAAGATCGATTTTAGATGTGTGATGACATCAGCAGACCTGGTGTGAGATAAGAGTGCAATCTCAACATACCTGGAGAAATAGTCAACAACAAGCAGGTACATTTTACTTCCTAGTTGAAAGAGGTCCGCACCCAACTTCTGCCATGGTCGGTCTGGAAAGTCCGATGGAATGAGTGGCTCCATGGGGTTGAGACGCTCTTGTAGACATGTTCTGCAATTCAGTACCATTTCATTCACTTGTTGGCTGAGTCCTGGCCACCACACAGACTGGCGAGCACGTGCTTTGCATTTCACAACACCTTGATGTCCTTCGTGAAGTTTGGCTAGCACGTCGTTGCGCATTGCTGCAGGTATAACGAGCCGTGTGCCTTTCAGCAACAAACCATCCTGCACTGTGAGTGTGGCTCTCTCAGTCCAATAGTTTTTCAGCAGCAGTTCCTGTTTTGCATGTGCTGGCCATCCCTCCGTGCACAGTTTCATGACACGTGAACAGACACTGTCAGCCTTCAGCTGCTCTTTGAGGTTTTCCACATATGACTGACTGACTGGTAGGTTTCCAATAATACTGTCCACATATATGTTAGTGCTCTCCATCAACTCTTGTTCCTCCGAAGTCGAGTGCACTCTCACTGGCGAGCGCGACAGTGTGTCTGCCGTCCAGAGTAACTTTCCTGGCACATGCACTATTGAATACGAGTAGCGCATTAACCGCATTCTGAAGCGCTGGTTTCTCAGTGGCAAAAGATCCAGTGCTTGTGCTCCAAGTAGAGAAAGAAGGGGTTTATGGTCAGTCTCCAAACAAAAATGTTTCCCCAATAGGAAATCCCGGAACCGCTCGCATGCCCATGTGAGGCCCAGAGCCTCCTTTTCAACTTGAGCGTAGCGTTGTTCAGTTGGAGAGAGTGACCTTGATGCATAAATCACAGGCCGCCAGTCCTCCTCCCATCCCTGAAGAAGAACTCCTCCCAGGCCATATGATGATGCATCGGCTGATACTTTAGTCTCTCTGTTCGGATCGTACATGGCCAGCACTGGAGGAGAGGACAAAGCTTCCTTTAGCTCTTTGAATGCTTTATCCTGGTCCACGCCCCATAGCCAACAGTTCTTTTTCGAGAGGAGGTCACGGAGCGCTTTATCCTTCTCTGCCAGCTGGGGAATGAATTTCCCCATTTGGTTGACCATGCCAAGAAAACTCCTCAACTCACCCACATTTGTTGGCTCCTTCATCTCTGTGATGGCCTCAGTCTTGCTTGGGTCAGGGCTGATGCCTGAGGCTGAGATGACGTGTCCCAAGAAGGCCACCTTGCTCTTGGAGAGTTCACACTTTTCCAGATTTAAAGTGATGCCTGCCTCTTCCACTTTCTGAAGCATGGTGAGGAGACGAGCGTCATGCTCCTCTTGGTCCTGACCCCACACCAGCAGGTCATCGATGTGGCAAACCACACCTGCTAGCCCCTCTATGACTTCGGCCATTGTGCACTGGAAGTGCTCAGGTGCTGAGTTGATGCCGAAGGGAAGACGGTTGAAGTGGAACCGCCCAAAGGGTGTTATGAATGTGGTGTACTTGGATGATTCTTCAGTTAGGGGAACCTGCCAGAACCCCATGTTGGCGTCCAATTTGCTGAACACTTTGGCCCCAGCAAGCATCCCAAGACTCTGTTCCACAGATGGCAGAATGTACTTTTCCCGGCACACATACTCATTCAGTCCAGTAAAGTCCACACATAGACGCAGTTTTGGACTGTTTTTCTTGGGTACGACCACCATGCCGGCACACCACTCTGTTGGTCCCTCTACACGACTGATGACGCCCAACTTTTCCATGCGTAGGAGCTCCTCTTTCACTTTCCCCATCAACGGCAGGGGAATTCTCCTGGGGGTTTTCAGTGAGAACGGAACAGCGTCTGGTTTAAGCTTTATGTGGTAAGCCCGTTGCACATTGCCCAGCCCACTACACAGTTTGGGGTAGTCTGCCTTGAGAGTGTCCATAGTCATACTGTCAACCCGCTTGATTAAGCCAAGGGATATAATGGCTGGCAACCCAAGCAAAGGCGTGCTTAAGTTTTTGACCACATACACCTTATCCATGGTCTCTTTGGCTCCATACTTGAGCTGCAGTCTGGTGAAACCCGACACGTCCAGCGGGATCCGTCCTGGACCGAACAAAGGTCTCTCGGGTTTCTGGAGAACAGGCTGCAGTGCACCAGAAAACATGCTGTTAAAACAAGTCTGTGATACCGCAGTCACATCTGCTCCAGTGTCAAGTTTGAATGCGATTGTTTTGTCCATAACTTCTATATCGGCAGTCCATGCAGCATTATCAGAAGACACAGAGCCCAGGAAGAAACTTTTCTCCTCCACTTCCTCAATACTTTGAACAGTCTTGTCTGTACGACAAACACGCTGAAAGTGACCCTTTTTTCCACAGGAGTGGCACTTGGCATCGTTGGCAGGGCACTCATGTTTGGGGTGAGGTGGGCCTCCACACTTGTAGCACTGGGAGCTCTGTGGATTTTTATATCTGTTGTTAAAGCGAGGCTTAGCTCCACTGTTTGTGTATTTGTTGTCAATGGGCCTTTCCTTCTGCTGCCTGCTCTTAAAAACTTTGTCCACAGAGCTGACATCCATCTGCATTACAGCACTAGTTTCATTCCTCAGTGTGTTTTGTTGCTTTTTAATCTCCTCTGATTGTCTTGCCATGTTTATGGCTTTTTCCAGGTCTAAATTTTTCTCCATTTGCATGCGTTCTGAAAGTCTTGTGTCAGCCAGCCCCACTACTATCCTGTCTCTTATCAGCTCATCTTGCAGTTGTCCATAATTGCAGTGTTCCGCTAATGCATGTAGGGCAGTAACGAACGCATCAACAGTCTCAGTTGTTTCCTGTTTGCGCATATTAAACTGTGCGCGCTCATACACAACATTCTTTTTGACAACGAAAAAGTTCTGAAAGCCATCCTTAACTTTTGCATATTCATGCTGGTCTGCATCGCTGAGCTTTAAGCCTCTCAAGACGTCATCTGCTTCGTCTCCCATGCAATAAATTAAAGTATTCACTTGATTTTCTTCAGAGCTTGTGGATAGATTGCTTGCCTGTCGGAATCTCTCAAATCTCCGGATCCATTTCGTCCACTCGTGCGTCTTGGAGAAATCAAAGGGCTCCGGTGGCTGGATGCTAAACGTAGCACTGGGCGCGCTAGCCGCCATGCTAACTGCTGCAGTCACTCGCCATACACGTATCCGCAGAGCGTCCCTCTTCTCTCTCCGCAGCGGTAGACCCCGCGTTAAGTCACGTTGGAGCTGCACAGCACTTCTGACACCATGTCGTGTCTTTATGTTTTAATAAAGATTCGCGCGGGACAAACTGTGAGCTAACGTGTTAACATCCTTTATTGAACAACTGTAAGGTTTCCCCATCTACATCACATGACCCCCTTGGCCTCATCCCATTGGTCCATAACCATTCAGCATACCTTCACAGTATGCATCAACTACAAGTGACATTCAAGACCACAACTGTCATTTGTCAACATACACCAACACCACACATAGCAGCATATGTTTTAGTCATACTATATAGATACTTATTTTTGTAAACTCACCTAGGATAGAGTAGATTTTATTTCTAATATCATAAATATATAATATAAATATATAAATATAAATATATATATCTTAATATATTAAAGCCTAGTTAATTATGATTAGTTCATTTTCTACAGTTTTTAATTATATTTTTACAGTTTGACTTGACAGTGCTGCACCTTGTATGTCTTTCCAAAGATGCTCTTTGAGCTGTATTTCTTCCCATCACTGTAACTTATCTCCTTTATCATTGACCACAAGTTCTCAGTTGGGTTGAGATAAGGTGAGCAGGCAGGCCAGTTCATGAGGGGATCCTCTTTTGTATTTTCCTCCATGGAGGAAAATCCATGGAGGAAAATCCATTCAGCTAAAGTGAAAAAGATGCTAGTGTTCATGCATGAGCACAATGCACCGTCACCATGCCTCACGTTATTCCCAGGACAGGATGGCATCTCAGGGCTTTCAAGATGATCCCCTCATGAACTGGCCAGCCTGCTCACCTGATCTCAACCCGACTGAGAACTTGTGGTCAATACTGAAGAAGATAACTTACAGTGATGGCAAGAAATACAGCTCAAACGAGCTTCTTTGGAAAGCCATACACGGTACAGCTCACAGAGTAAGCAGAGAAGTCATCAGAAACTAAACCAGTTTACAGTGACCTCTGACCCTCACTGAAAGAAAAGGAGGTTATATTGGACATAAGAGAAACACTTTAGATTTGTAATGTTTCAAAGACATTAACAGTTTTATTTTGTATACAAATGTAAAGAAAACTGTTATTTTTGTTGAAGTTTGAATACAGTTGTAGTAAATATTATTATTTTCAATCAATAGAACGTTTAAAATGGTGCCTAGTTTTTAATTTTCACAAGTTATATGCTCTTATCACCAACTTACATAATAATTTGTCACGCTCATTTCTGCAGATTCTGCTTTTATTTAAAAATACAGCCGAAAAGCATCATTTTAACCACACAGTTGAAGAAATATATTCACTATCTGACTTCCTAACAAATCTGAAAACAACATTTAACATAGTTTTTCAAATATTCACAAAAATGCAACTTGCATAATAATTTTGAACACGGTGTACATGCCATGGTTAATCTATGTAGGCTAATGAACGTGGATCATCTGGTGAAGTTAACAGGTTAGGACAGGACTCCAGACTAACTTTTTGCATTGGTTGCACTGGTGTGCCTAACTATTTTTTTTAAGGTGCACCAGCACAAAATTTAGGTGCACCCAAATTTTTTATTGCGTTGCCTTCAACACCATAGTCAACTTTTTATCGTTCTCCATAATTTTCATATCAAGGGGAAAGTCTTTGTCACTAACGCACACCGGGGGTAAAAATCATCAATGGAGATGAGACAGATGCATGGAGGCGGGGAGAGCTGGTTCATAAAGAACACCTGCTGCAGGTAGGTGACCAAGCGAACACTGCGCCCCTCAGATAATAACTCTAGTATCTATAAATAACAACGTTGTCATCGTCACTTGTCCTGCCTGCTGTCCTCTCTCTTCACCTGTTCTCTGTGCGTGTTTTGCTAATGAAAAGTGCCGATCAAGTGAGGACTTATGTTTATGTTCCAAGGAAGTGAAATTGATGAAGAAATCGATGACGTACAGGGGCTGAGATTAAGGTAATTGGTCAAATTTGTGGCAAAGTTGCGGTGATTGTATAAAATTGCAAGGCCGTGCAAAAATCACGCTTATTTGTTGAATTTGCGTTGGTAGTTGTAATCGCGACATCGCAACTTCCTGGAGGGACTTCCTAATACTCCGTCATACATAGAAAAGCAGGTAGCATGTAGCAGGTAGCCAGTCCTAAAGATGGCGCCGTGAATGCTGTGTGACGTCACGTGAAACCCATGAATTTCTGTCTCTTCTCAGATCCTCCTGCAGGATGTTCCAGTGTCCCGGAGCGTGAAGAGCTGCATCCCCAAATGTTTTTGTTCTACCCTTTGGAACAGCTAAAAGAGAAGAGCTGAAGGATCTGAGAGGCCTTCCTGGTTTGTAAAGTCAAAGCCTCTCAGAGAAGCGAGGCCATGCAGTGCCATATCAACTAATAAAATAACTCTACAATAAATAAGAACACTGACAGGCAGTCAGTGTAAAGATGTTTAAATCGGTGTGATGTGTGCTCTCCTTCTGCTCTTTGTCAAAACTCATGCTGCTGCATTTTGAATTCTGCTACAGCAGAACAACGTGAGGGAGGTCTGGAGAGGCCTGAAAACATCTAAGGCCACAGCAAAGACCATGGCATGAGCTCTGAAGCTGGAGACCGGGAGAGGGCCAATTAACTGAATCTGTTTATTAATAGGTTTGATTCCGGCCCTACTCCCTCTCCCACTCATCTGAGCACCCAACAGCAAGTGCTCCAGTCACGCCACCCTGGCCCTCTTCCACTTCCTCTCCCCCCATCCCCTCCTCCTCCAGCCCTGTCCTCTCCATCACTGCTAACCAGGTGAGAAGTGAGCTGAAGATGATCAAGCCAAAGAAAGCTACAGGTCCAGATGGCATCAGCTCCAGACTCCTGAAGGACTGTGCAGACCAGCTCTGTGAGGTGTTTCTGCACATCTTCAACCTGAGCCTGAGTCTGGAGAGGGTTCCATCTCTGTGGAAAACTTCCTGCGTGGTTCCAGTCCCAAAGACGCCGCACCCCAGGGAGCCCAACCACTTCAGACCTGTGACCCTCACCTCTCACCTGATGAAGACCATGGAGAGGATTATCCTTAAATACCTCCGCCCGCTGGTGAGCACGGACATGGACCCCCTGCAGTTTGCTTACCAGCCGGACATTGGGGTAGATGATGCTGTCATCTACCTGTTTCACAGATCCCTGTCCCACCTGGAGAACCCTGGCTGCACTGTGAGAGTCAGGACTGTGTGTCCGACACGATGGTCTGCAGCACAGGAGCACCACAGGGGACAGTGCTCTCCCCCTTCCTCTTCACTCTGTACACCTCAGACTTCAGCTACAACTCTGGCAGCTGTCACCTCCAGAAGTTCTCCCATGACACAGCCATCATCGGTTGTATGTCTGAGGGGGACGAGCTGGAGTACAGGGAGGTCATCATGGAGTTTGTCGACAGGTGTGAGCTAAACCACCTTCAGCTCAACACCAGCAAGACAAGGAGATGGTGATCGACTTCTGCAGGAAAACACCCCAGACTGCACCGGTGAACATCCAGGGGTTGGACATCGAGAGGGTGGAGACCTACAAATACCTGGGTGTTCACCTCAACAATAAACTGGACTGGTCACACAACACCAACGTCCAGTACAAAAAGGGCCAAAGTGGTCTGCACCTGCTGAGAAGACTGAGGTCCTTTGGAGTGTGCAGGACTCTGTTACAGACTTTTATGACACTGTGGTAGAGTCTGCTTCCTTCTATGCAGTGGTCTGCTGGGGAGCAGGGAGCACAGACAGGGACAGGAAAAGACTTAACAGACTGGTCAGGAAGACCAGTTCTGTCCTGGGCTGTCCTCTGGACTTAATAGAGGAGGTGCATGAGACTGTGGGGTCCCTGAGCAGCTCTTTCAGCAGCAGACTGAGACACCCACCCTGCAGGGCGGAGCGCTACAGCAGGTCCTTCATCCCATCTGCAATCAGACTGTTTAACACCAGCACTGCTGTGTCCCGTTAATCATCTGTTCTCATCTTTCATTACACTACATGGAAGTTACTATGTAACTTGGCACATTCAGAAAATAACTACTGTATCCATCTGAATCACAGTGTTCTTCATACTGTGTATGTTTGTTTTTAAATAACCTGGTGCAATTTTTTTCGTGTAATAGTTGCCATATTTTATTTTATTTTTACTTTATTCTATTTTATTTTATTCTATTTTATTCTATTTTACTTTATTTTATTTTATTTTATTCTATTTTATTCTATTTTATTCTATTTTATTCTATTTTACTTTATTTTATTTTATTTTATTCTGTTTTCTTTTCTTTTATTCTATTTAACTTTATTTTATTTATTTTATTCTATTGTATTATATTTTAATTTAATTTTATTATATTTTATTTTTATTATATTTTATTTTATTTTATTATATTTTACCCTTGTCATTGCTATTATTATTGTTATTATATTTTTTAACTATGTTAGTACATTATTGTTTTCCCCTGTCCTGTGTTGTAAGCTGCTGTAACAAAAGAATTAACAATAGAATTTCCCCCAACGGGGGACAAATAAAGTATATCTTATCTTATCTCATTGCAGCTGATTGAGTGTATTCTTTGGTAAACCAGAAAGGAGAGCATTACAGTAGTCTGGCCTGTTACAGAGACCTGCGTTATTCTCTCTGTGTTGCTCAGTGAGAGAAGTGTTCAGCATAGGGATGTACATTTTAAGTATTTTCCGTGATCGATTTTTGGAAACGTTAACGATCAATTATCGATTAATTCATAAAAAAAAACATTATTATTCTTACGTCAAAAACAAGGCAAAATACGTTGTTTTCCCCCTAATTTTTATTTTCTACAGCAACAAAAATGCATGTAACAGATGGGATTGAATACGGGCACACTTTTGACACGCAGAATATCAACGATCAGGCTCATTGAAATATTCTCCGCGGACATAATCTTATAAAGTGAAGGTTCATAATACTAACAGAAAAGTACTTCAGACTCACAGTGTCCAGTTTTCTGTCTACTCGTTCTTATTGAGAAAAATAAACATGTGTATTCGGTCAGGTGTCAGCCGGGAGCGCAACCGGGTCATAATCAGTCCCACTGGAGAAAAGCTCAGACGGCTCTGATGTTGCTGCTCTGTAAACGTAGCGTACCAGAATTTCCCACCTGTCTGTTGCCTTCGTATCCAAAGGTGGGAAATATCCTGTTTAAAGTTGTCAACCTTTGTGTCTGTGTCGTTGTTGGCAGCAGTTTTGTATTGATCCTCTTTTAAAAAACGCACGTGGAGAACTGACGCACAGTCGCAGCCGCCAGCTGAGTGTCTCTGCTGTGCTCAACACCTTTAACAGCTGAATCACATCCAAACATGCTTTAAACTTAAAACACCTCCATGATAGATGAATGTAATATGAGACCACATGATGTTTGTTCGAGTGATTTCTTAACAATCAATTAATCGATAATCGATTAAAGGTGACATATCATGCAAAGTTGACTTTTTAATGGTTCTCTACCTGAAATATGTGTCCCTGGCATGTCTACTATCCCCCCGAGAATGAAAAAAATCCATTCTGCCCGTTTTGATTTCTCCACCTTTCTGTAAATGTGTGTGAAACGAGCCGTTTCAGACTTCAGTGTTTTTGTTACGTAACACCAATATCCGGTCCGTGACGCAAGTCAGAGCTCGGAGCTTGTTCAGCCCATAGACTGTATAAAATAATACTGAATCCCTCCTCTGTTTTTCATTACCTGCACACATGTGTGCTAACAAGGAGCTTAGGAGGGAGGCATGCTAGTTGTAGGCTGTCTTAATAAACACAAAGGTCGGTTTTACTCCCCACGTCTGCAGATTTGAAGATCTAGTGGATGATTTTTATTTATCATGGATAAGTGCTAGCGCTAGTTAGCATAGCCACATAGCTACATGTTCGTAGCTGTGTACCAAGACACACATCTACATACTGATAAATAAAACAACAAGAAACACTAAATCTGTGACCAGTGGTTCAGAAAGGTCCTGCTGCAGGCGCCTCTCTGTCAGGATCAGATTCTGGATCAGATTCAGAGGGTTGAAGTAACGTGATCTCTGAGCAGCCGTGTATATTCAGCCAACATGTAAACATTAGATCAACGTGCTGGAGAGCCGAGGGCACATCCAGGAGGGGGCGTGGTCAGAGAGAAAACAGAGTGTTCTGAGGAGGACTGAAGAAGAGGGTTTTTCAGGCAGACCAAAATCTGATTTTAAAGTGTTTTTTTGAGCATAAACTTTAAAGACATGTTTTGGGGACCTCTTAGACCAATATATATTGATGAAAAAGAGCATAATATGTCACCTTTAATTGTGGTCATCCCTAGTTCAGCATTAATGGAGCCTTCACAGATGTGTAGGCTCCCCATGCCATGGGCACTTATGTATCCTCATCCTTTGGACTGTGCAGGCTGGGTGGCCCCTCTCCTCTCTAGAGTGGAGTACGCTTCGTGATTCCCAAAAAAAATGGCAGGTTTTTATTTATCAGACCACACATCAGTTTTTCCTCTGAGCCTCATTACATGAGGAACTGGCTTGGGCACACAGACGTCACTGACATTTCTGGATCACGTACATGGTTTTCTTTTGGCATGGTTCAGTATTAACCTGTATTTGTGGATGATTTGAACCCATGCAGTGATTCCCACTACAGAGTCATGTCTGTTTTTAATGCAGTGATTTCCACTACAGAGTCATGTCTGTTTGTAATGCAGTGATTTCCACTACAGAGTCATGTCTGTTTGTAATGCAGTGCTACCTGAGGGCCTTAAGATCAGGTCCATCCAGTCTTGGTTTTGGTCCTTGTCCCTCTTGTACAGAGGTGTCTCCAGATTGAATTTTTTCAATTTTTTTCTTTGCACTGTTGTCAATTATATGTAGGGCTTAAATGATTTTCAGAGCATCAAATTCTGTTTTTATCAACGTGTTACACAGCTCCCCAGCTTCTTTTGAATGTGCTCTGATTCTCAGGAGGAGCAGTGTTTGTACATTTACTCACCATCAATATGGAGTCCAGCTGTGTTTGATGCTGCTGGGCAGATTGACCAATGGGAGCCTCTGATCTCTGAACTCTGTGGAACAAATATAATATCATGTAGTGTATATAATATAATGACACACAGTGTTGATGTGATAGATTCTATGTAGTGGATCCTGGTAGAAACACTGCTGGATCCTCCTACAAACACAGGACACACATGAAGATACTACATGCTGAGTACAGTTCTTTCTGCCTCCAATCCTGTTTACTGTGTTGATCCTGATAGAAACACAACCAGTGACTAATGTTCACCTTCACAGAGAAAACACCAACCACAGTTACAAAGGTTTCACACACAACAACAGGAAGTTCACTTTGAGACTCTTACCTTTCATCAGCACTCAGCTCTACTGACTTGAAATCAATCAATCGACCCATAGAGTCGTCACTCTTTAAGGACACACAGCTGGGTCCAGGTCCAGGAGAGTCTGGTCTCTGATGCTGGACTCTGACAGAATCACAAACACTGATGAACAAACATGAACTCTGAAAATCTTCCAGGTTTGAGTGCTGCTGAAATTTACTTCAAACTTTTCTGAGATCTGAGTTTTGTAATGTTTAGCTTGGGTCTCTGGTCCCTTATTACAGTATTTCTCAGTTGCTAAGACTAAACCCTATTGTCTGAACCAAATTCCTTAGCAGCCTGAACCCATGTATTGAATCAGTCACTCTTTTGGTAAAACCATAAGCACTTACTCGGGGAATCCACAGGATGCGTGTGCGCCGCGTTACGGCTGCGACACGGCTCTGCTCCGTCCCGGGGCTTTCGCCCTGGTCCATAGGATGCGTGTTTGGAGCGGCGCGCACTCCGGAGCAGGAAACTCAAGATCCCTCGAGAACTCCAAAACGCGCGAGAACAACACAGTATAAACTTTCCTCGTCCATGGTGTCGGCTATCTTTTGAGACTGACGTCTGGCCCGATGCCACAGGTTATGACGTAATGTTGAAGAAGTGGTGAAATTTACGATCTTGTGTTTGCACATGGTGTTTATTTTGAAAGTGAGCGGATGTTGCATACGATCCTCGTGCCTGACTTCCGGGATAGTTCGATCATTTCTGTGTCGATTGACGCGTGCTGGGCGCGGGGAGCGGCGAAAATAGACTCCCCGCGTATCTCTGGCAGAGCGGCGCGGCGGAACGCTCCAGAGACGGAGCTGAGACGCGCCGCAGCGCGCCCTGTGGACTCTAGAGCATTGACTTGAATGGGAACCTATTTGCTGCGACGTGCGCGGCGCAGCCGTAACGTAACGCGACGCATCCTGTGGATCTTGGGCTTTAGACTTCAAACACATTCTCACTCACTGAAACACATGTTGCACTGTGATGCACTTGTGTTGCATAATGGTAAGCACAGGTAGCAAAAGTTAAACACATTTGAAGCACAGAAGTCACAGCTTACAGTTTTTATCAATTGTTTATACATAAATACTGGCACTTGAGACACAATGACCACAACATGTAACCCATACAACAACCCCTTGAATCAATTCTGCTAAACTACAAGCACAATTCCTGCTTTACACTCAAATTGCAGTTCTAAAACACATTTTTTTCAAAACACTATACACAATTCCCTGCATGTGGCACAATGTTCATGAAGAAAATCTCTTGTTTTCACAAGGAACACACTGTCATTCAAAATCTAAAGTTAATTGACTTACTATGCACACTGACTCATCACACGGGCAAACACGTCACACAGTTTTACAATTAGCGAACAGAGCTATATTTCCCTCGGCCAGCGAAAACATTACTTGTGATGCGGATGAGGTGCTGTGGCCAGACCGAAACAGAAGATAGGATGCAGTCTTTTTGCGTCTATATTTAGCACGTTTGAAAGGCAGGTGCAAACTGGCAAAGCGTTACGCACACATGGCTGCAGTCACTGTGGCCAGAAGGCGGCATGACAAGGCACTTTAAACCCAATAAAGCTCATTATAACATTGCTTTACAGCATACACATGCCCGCTACAGAGGGGCTTACAAGCATAACTACATTTTTTACACACATTAATGTCATTTTGAAGTCAATCAAATGGACAAGAAGTCTAACAAACCAAGAGAACAAACAAAAATAAATAAATAAATAAACACAAATACAAAGCAGTTCAGCACCACGGATAGCGACCGCATCATTCTGACACCCACTTTAACTGTTTCACCTAATGAGAGCACAGTAGGCCACTGTATCAACAGATATAAAGTTTAGTAATATTGGCACAGCGGCCCACATCTTCACATACAAACAAAAAATCAATATGAACTAGGCTACTCGGCCTACTCACCACTATTTGGATGAGCCTTAAGCTCAGTGGACTTGTCCACGATGAGCTGTATGTCCATTTTCTTTGCTCTCAATGGACAACATGGCAAGTTTACTCAGTCTCTCCTGTCCCACCGTGCTCATCAAGGGGTTTTAAGTTAGTTTTAACTCCGAGAATGAGCGCTCAGAAGGTGCAACGGTGACGTGAAGAGTCAAAAATAAAAGCAGGGCCTCACTCAATACAGAAGTTACTGCTGGGTGGTTGACAATGAGTGTTTTTGCCAGATCGGCAACAGACTTTTGCTTTGGTATCTGGTCCCTGAAAGAGGTTTTAAAAGAAAGCAGCTGGCCAGCAAAGCTGGGGGCAATATCCCGGCTGTAGTGCTCACTAAGCCGCCAGGCAGCTTGGTGTTACTCCTCATCTCGTGCTTGCAGCAGTGTGTTGGGGTGAATTGCCTCAAACATATTCACAGTTCCATTTAAGCTGGTGAATCTTTGGGACAGTTGCTGGATGATGATATCATCAATCCATCCATCCATCCATCCATCTTCTTCCGCTTATCCGGGTCCGGGTCGCGTGGGCAGCAGCCTCAGCAGGGAAGCCCAGACACTCCTCTCCCCAGCCACTTCCACCAGCTCTTCCGGGAGGATACAGAGGTGCTCCCAGGCCAGCTGAGAGACATAGTCTCGCCAGCGAGTCCTGGGCCTTCCCCGTGGCCTAGAGTAGACTTTTCCAGGGAGGCTGAGGAGTGTGATCCCCTTATAGTTGGAACACACCCTCTGGTCCCCCTTCTTGAAAAGGAGAACAACCACGCCACTCCAGAGGCACAGTCCCCGATGTCCATGCAACGTTGCAGAGGCGTGTCAACCAGGACAGCCCTACAACATCCAGAGCCTTGAGGAACTCGGGGCGGATCTCATCCACCCGCTTGACTGCCTCCGCGACCTGTGATGAGCGAACCCACCATCAAATCCCTCGGCTCCGGTTCCTCCTCAGAATGCATGCCGGTGGAATTGAGGAGATCCTTCCACTGTATTCCTTCCACTGTCCGACTATAGGCAGCTTTATTTGTATAGCGCATTTCATACACGAGGGCAACTCAATGTGCTTTACATTAAAACATTAAAAGCATTGGAGACATTCAGACAGGCATAAAATAACACATAAAACAGAAAAGAAAAGGAAAATTAGAAATATATTAAAAATTACATTAAAATTTTAATTTAAAGTGAGTTAAAATAATCTAAGATAGGAAGGCAGTGGCAAATAAAAAAGTCTTAGTCTTTGATTTAAAAGAGGTGAGAGTTTGAGCAGACCTGCAGCTTTCAGGGAGTGTGTTCCAGATATGTGGAGCATAATGCCTAAACGCTGCTTCACCATGTTTCGTTCTGACTCTAGGAACTGAAAGCAGACCAGTACCTGATGACCTCAGAGGTCGAGGTGGTTCATAAAGTAGTAGTAGATCAGCAATGTATTTTGGGCCTAAACCATTCAGTGCTTTATAAACCATCAGCAGGATTTTAAAGTCTATTCTCTGACAGACAGGAAGCCAGTGTAGAGATCTAAGAACTGGAGTAATGTGGTCTACTTTTTTGGTCCTTGTTAGGACTCGAGCAGCAGCATTCTGTATGAGCTGCAGCCGTCTGATGGACTTTTTAGGGAGTCCTGTAAAGACCCCGTTACAGTAGTCTAGTCTGCTAAAGATAAAAGCATGGACGAGTTTTTCTGCATCCTGCTGAGACATGAGTCCTTTAACCCTCGATATATTCTTAAGGTGATAATAGGCTGACTTTGTAATTGTCTTAATGTGGCTGCTGAAATTAAGGTCTGAGTCTATGACTACACCAAGGTTTCTGGCTTGGTTTGAACATTTCATCATTGCA
The DNA here is from genome assembly GCF_009762535.1 of Notolabrus celidotus. NCBI lineage: Eukaryota > Metazoa > Chordata > Actinopteri > Labriformes > Labridae > Notolabrus > Notolabrus celidotus. Next base: position 760 of record NW_023260279.1, on the reverse strand, counting down.
GATTGGAGCTGAGCAGTAACCTTTAACCTTTCTTCCTTGGCTCCAAAAACAATCATTTCAGTTTTTTCTTTGTTTAACTGAAGAAAGTTCTGGCTCGTCCAGTCATTGATTTGTTCAATGCATTTACTCAGTGTTTGTATGGGACTATAATCCCCTGGTGATACTATACTCTCAGTCGAGGTCAGCAGCTCCCCATCCACACTGTAAACAGTGCGAACAAAGGGCTGCTTCCCCTTCCTAAGCCGTCGGACAGTTTGCCAGAACCTCTTCGAGGCCAACTGAAAGTCTTTCTCCATGGCCTCACCAAACCTCTCCCACGCCTGAGTCTTCGCCTCGGCGTCCCACGGAGTCCAACAAGCCAGCCACGACCTGTAGGACTCCTTCTTCAGCTTGACGGCACCCTTCACCTCTGGTGTCCACTAGCAGGTTCGGAGACTACTGCCAAGACTAGCACCAGCAGCCTTGCATCCACAGCTCCGGACAGCCGCCTCAGCAATGGCAATGTTGAACCAGGCCTATTCCGACTCCATGTCCCCTGCCATCCCTGGAATGCAATCAAAGCTGTGCTGGAGGTGGGAGTTGAAAACCAGCCTGACAGGGTCCTCCGCTCGACGTTCCCAGCAGACCTTCACTGTCCGTTTAGGTCTGCCAGGTCTGTCCGGCATCCTCCCCCACCACCTGATCAAACTCACCACCAGGTGGTGATCAGTTAACAGCTCTGCTCCTCTCTTCACCCGAGTGTCCAGAACATACAGACGCA
>NW_023260278.1:17618-20895 GCF_009762535.1 Notolabrus celidotus | reverse complement strand
GCTGCCTGTGTGTACAAAACTAAATAATCCTAACTTCATGAACTCATCCTAATCTATCTGAGTGAAGCATACAGCAGCTGCACACGCCCTCCCGGTGTGTGCAGGCTGCAGCTCTCCTCACTGGGCCGCACACCCACTCCTGTGTTTGACTAACCCGGCTATCTTTCCTGAACAGCTTGCAGCTCAGCTGGCTGCACCCCTGACTGTTGTTTTTCATGTGTTCACAGTCGTGCATGTGTAAAAACGTATGTTGAAGTGAACCTTCAGATTTTCCATGGCCCTACGTTGAATCATTTGTGATCCAGCTTACAGACAGACTGTGTTTGATGAGCTGTACTGAGGGACTGTTTTTCATTGCATTCCTTGCATAGTCCCAAAGTTCTGCTCTTTTAGAACTTCTTTAAACTTCCAAGAACCAAATCCAGTTTCTTCAAATCTGCGTGTGAAGATGAAAGTGAGTCTGAGTGTGTTAAAAAGTGATGATCCTTGCATAAACTCCAAAACCTCTGTGTTTGCATGTGTGATTCCAAGCTGCACACGCTCAGTGTGTGTGTGTGAGAAGTGTTGGACAGCGATGGAGGCAATTGAAGTGGAAACTCTGACCCAAAACAATGTAGCCATGCGTCTCCTGCCAGCGAGCGAGGAAACAAGCAGTGAGCTGTGCTCGCTGTGAAAGCTCCACAAACCCTCGAACGCCGTTTCATTCCCAGTTCCTGACTCTGCTGCGTCACGAGTCAGGAGACCGTTCTGAGGGAAACAAAAGCTTCTTCCACACCGCCTCGTGCCAGCTCCCCTCAAACACTCTCCCTGTTTCTGTGTGCATGTCTCATCAGCACTAACACAGACTCTCTCTCTCTCTCTCTCTCTCTCTCTCTCTCTCTCTCTCTCTCTCTCTCTCTCTCTCTCTCTCTCTGTCTCTCTCTCTCTCTCTCTGTCTCTCTCACTCTCTCTCTCTCCTCTCTCTCTCTCTCTCTCCTCTCTCTCTCTCTCTCTCTCTCTCTCTCTCTCTCTTCCATCATGTCTGATCTCAGCCAAGTCTCTGCAGGAGTTTGCGGCAGTCCTTCAGAACCTGGAGGACGAGAGGACACGCATGGTGAGTAGAAGTCTTAAAGTTAAATATTATGATGAGGTCTCTTTTTGAAATAAGCTCCTCCCACCTCCTCACTTAAAGAAAGTCAAATAGGATTGAAGTCATCAGACCTGTAAGTCCTAGTTATGATCTTAGTTAGTCAAACCTGGACAGCTAAGTCATTTTATTCTGGATTCATTGATTTTTTACAGATTCATTTATGGAGCACTTTTCAAAACAGGGTCACAAAGTGTTTCACACGTTAGAAAGAAACTGAAAGAGAAATGTGAGGAAGACGAATCAAATCAAATAAAACAATGATGGACGAATAAAAACTATTAAAGATGAAAAAATCAGAAATCTGAAATATAAAATATAAGAATTTAGAAATATTAAAATAAAACATTAAAATATGTAGAAATATAAAAATGTATAGAAATATAAAATGATAAAAATATAAAATTAAAAAACTTCGAATATAAAAATATAGATATAATTAAATATAAATTAAAAAATTACAAACCTGCCTGAAATAAAACAAAACCTAGATTCAAATTACAATCAAAATATCAAATATATAAAATATAAAATATAGCAATGTTAAAATATTAAAATAAAAAATAGAAATAGAAAATAAAAAAATATTAAATATTAAAATATATAGTTATCCCTCCTGAAAGAGAATCCTCTTGATTAAAACACCTTGAGGTGACGTTTCCTCTGAAAGCATGATAATGTGTTTTTATGGATGCAGGCTGAGGATGACCTCTGACCCCCTGAGCGGTGTCCAGACTCTAAACTCAGAGTTCTGTGAAGATTTCAGATAAAAGAGGAGATTTGAACAGCATTGTAATTTTTAGAGATGCCTGTATTAAAAAGAACGTGTTCTTGTATTTGTATAATGTTGCATATTTTGTGTTTGTGTGTCCACAGATAGAGAACGCCAGCGACGTGCTGATTATGCCTCTGGAGCGCTTCAGGAAAGAACAGATCAGTGCAGCAAAGGTAAAAACGCTCCCCTTCAGAATCCACCACACCGGCTGAAATGTGTCCCACTTCACGTGTGCTGTGAGTCAGTTTGATATGAAGGAGAAGAAATGTACTTTATTAATCTCCAGGGGGGAAATTCAGATTTTCCACCAGCCTGTTTTATTTTTTGATCATGCTTCACACACAGTGTGGTGTATATACATATAATCATGCACAAACATGCAGTGGACATGTACTTTGGGAGAGATGTCAGAGTCAGGATGCTGCCATCAACCAGCGCACCCTGAGCAGTTGGGGGTTCAGTGCCTTGCTCAAGGGCACCTCGGCAGTGCTCAGGCTAGTGAACCAGCACCTCTCCAGCCACCAGTCCACTTGCCAAACTTCGTCCATACTGGGACTCGAACCGGGGACCCTCCAGTTGCCAAGCCAAGCACCCAATGGACTGAGCTACTGCCGCTCCCAGGAAAACAGGAAAACATCGATCAACACATCAATAAAAATCCTTTTAGTGCTCCTGCAGCTGATATGAGTCCATACAGCGCCCGCCAACATGAGTCCATACAGCGCCCGCCAACATGAGTCCATACAGCGCCCGCCAACATGAGTCCATACAGCGCCCGCCAACATGAGTCCATACAGCGCCCGCCAACATGAGTCCATACAGCGCCCGCCAACATGAGTCCATACAGCGCCCGCCAATATGAGTCCATACAGCGCCCGCCAACATGAGTCCATACAGCGCCCGCCAATATGAGTCCATACAGCGCCCGCCAACATGAGTCCATACAGCGCCCGCCAATATGAGTCCATACAGCGCCCGCCAACATGAGTCCATACAGCGCCCGCCAATATGAGTCCATACAGCGCCCGCCAACATGAGTCCATACAGCGCCCGCCAACATGAGTCCATACAGCGCCCGCCAACATGAGTCCATACAGCGCCCGCCAACATGAGTCCATACAGCGCCCGCCAACATGAGTCCATACAGCGCCCGCCAACATGAGTCCATACAGCGCCCGCCAACATGAGTCCATACAGCGCCCGCCAACATGAGTCCATACAGCGCCCGCCAACATGAGTCCATACAGCGCCCGCCAACATGAGTCCATACAGCGCCCGCCAACATGAGTCCATACAGCGCCCGCCAACATGAGTCCATACAGCGCCCGCCAACATGAGTCCATACAGCGCCCGCCAACATGAGTCCATACAGCGCC
>NW_023260278.1:7618-15118 GCF_009762535.1 Notolabrus celidotus | reverse complement strand
CTGAGGCGAGCAGAGACCTTAGAGCACGCCGTGTTGTAAGGTCTCTGAGGCGAGCAGAGACCTCAGAGCACGCCGTGTTGTAAGGTCTCTGAGGCGAGCAGAGACCTCAGAGCACGCCGTGTTGTTTTAGTGTTTCAGTGTAAATCTGGAGTGAACATACGGGAGGCTGGAAACATGGAGAAGCTGCACACAGAGACCTGTCACATTTATGATCTCAATATCAGGATCCTTTGACCTTTTTATTCCTGTTAGACTTACAGTAAAAACATGCATTCAATAGATCCTTCTGCACGTGCTCCGTACATTAAGAAGCTGTGACTGACGTCCTGCAGCCGGTCGTCAGCCGGTCGTCAGCAGAAGCACCGTGAGGAGACGCTGCAGGGGTCTCCAGATACATGCAGCATTAAACATGTTAATCTGAGTATATGCTGCTAATCTGTCCCTTTACAGCGGGTCTTTGTTTCATTGTGACATGATGTGAGTGTATAATCTGTGCAGTCAGGTCAGCAAGAGTGATGTGCTAATCCCAGTTAAGCCCTGAAAGAAGTGATCACATCTTTGCCTGACGCAGCTCCACCCTTCAGGCGTGGAGGTCGTGTGACACACGAGGAAGAGTCCACAAATATTCAGAGACAGTTAAGGTCCAGACTCTTCTTTATGCTCCATGAAAAGTCTCAGAGAAAGAAGTCTCAAAGTGTTGCACAGGCAGTCCACTTCCTCCAGGGTGCAGGCTTCAGTGGCACCGCTCTGCTAACCAATGAATGCTAAGCAGCAGCTTTGCACTGTGAAGGACAAAGAGACGAGGAAGTGGGCACAATTATTCAATGTCAAAATACAAGAACCCTGCACACGGTCCAACATGTTGATCCTAAACTTTCATCAGGCAGAATGTGGCTACAGTCAGCAGCTAATTAGCATCATAGCATCAAGTGAAAATAAACAATACAAAATGCACCGGCGCCACCGTCTGGTTGAATATGGTATTACAACCAGACACAGAGAAAACGATGAAAGACTACTTTTAAAACGAGATAATATTCACATGAACTCTACGATCTCCTGAAAATCACGCCTAGAGTTAACTCAAAGTTTCTGCAGAGACATGTTCAGAAGAAGCATGCCTGCAGCTTGTTTCTACTTCACTGACTGGCTCCAAGTAAACATAAAATACTGAATAAAAAAGGTTGTATTTTGATATTCTGCTGTTGTTATACAGCTGATGTTGGTCGCCAGATTTAAAGTGTTACAAAAGGATCATTTCAGTCCAAGAGTCAGCGTATCAAACGCTGGCTCTGTTCAGGTTCTGTGAACACTCGAGAGGAGCATCCTTCTTCTTCACTCTGTCGTCTGCTCCCCTCAAAGATTCACCTCACAGGTTTGAATCATGGCGCGTCATGCTGCATCACATCTCACACGGACGCCCTCCTCCTAAGTGTTGACATGACGCAGCAGGAGTCAAACTGTGTGTGTGTGTGTGTGTGTGTGTGTGTGTGTGTGTGTGTGTGTGTGTGTGTGTGTGTGTGTGTGTGTGTGTGTGTGTGTGTGTGTGTGTGTGTGTGTGAGAGAGAGAGAGAGATGAGTGAGTGTGGCGGCAGAGCTGGAGACAAACTGTGTGTGTGTGTGTGTGTGTGTGTGTGTGTGTGTTTGTGTGTGTGTGTGTGTGTGTGTGTGTGTGTGTGGTGTGTGTGTGTGTGTGTTTGTGTGTGTGTGTGTGTGTGTGTGTGTGTGTGTGTGTGTGTGTGTGTGTGTGTGTGTGTGTGTGTGTGTGTGTGTGTGTGTGTGTGTGAGAGAGAGAGAGAGAGAGATGAGTGAGTGTGGCGGCAGAGCTGGAGACAAACCAAGAGAAGGAAAGGTGAGAGACTGCCATCTGCTGGCTGTGGAGGGACGTTCACGAGTGAGGCAGATTAAATGTGGGGGAAGGGTCAGCAGCTCCTCTGGCTGCTAAATATGTGTCTGCCTGTCACAGCCTGAGGGACGCACCATCCCATGGGGTTTGATTTTGGGTGGAGGTTTTGTGAGCGCGCCGCATCGGGTGAGGACATTGAGATATGCTGTATAGGTGACACCATCGTTCATTAATGCTTATAACATATGTAATATATGGTTGATATGTATGTGATGAATATAATATGGAATGAATATGGTGTGTGATTAATCTATATATGTGAGTGTAGTGTGTCGTGAATATATATAATGTACTGTAGGAATTTATGTGCTTTGGCAATAATATCTCATTGTTCATGCCAATAAAGCAAATTTAAATTGAATTGAATTGAAAAATTGACAGAGAGAGAGAGAGAGAGAGAGAGAGAGAGAGAGAGAGAGAGAGAGAGAGAGAGAGAGAGAGAGAGAGAGAGAGAGAGAGAGAGAGAGAGAGGGCAGGAACAGAGGCCTTGTTGTTCAGAGGAACATTCTGATGCATTCTGCAGCTATCTCTCTGTTCCTCTGTTCCTCTCTCTCTCTCTCTCTCTCTCTCTCTCTCTCTCTCTCTCTCTCTCTCTCTCTCTCTCTCTCTCTCTCTCTCTCTCTCTCTCTCTCTCTCTCTCTCTCTCTCTCTCTCTCTCTCTCTCTCCCTCTCTCTCTCTCTCTCTCTCTCTCTCTCTCTCTCTCTCTCTCAATTCAATTTAAATTTGCTTTATTGGCATGAACAACGAGATATTATTGCCAAAGCACATAAATTCATACAGTACATTATATATATATTCACAACACACTCCACTCACCATATATACATTAATCACACAACATATTCATTCCATATTATATTCATCACATACATATCAACCATATATTACATATGTTATAAGCATTAATGAACGATGGTGTCACCTATACAGCATATCTCAATGTCCTCACCCGATGCGGCGCGCTCACAAAACCTCCACCCAAAATCAAACCCCATGGGATGGTGCGTCCCACCCTGATGGGCCCCTCTGACAGTGGGAAACCCACCCTGATGGGCCCCTCTGACAGTGGGAGACCCACCCTGATGTTCTGATGCTCCTGATGTTCTGATGTTCTGATGTTCTGATGCTCCTGATGTTCTGATGTTCTGATGCTCCTGATGTTCTGATGTTCTGATGTTCTGATGTTCTGATGCTCCTGATGTTCTGATGTTCTGATGCTCCTGATGTTCTGATGCTCCTGATGTTCTGATGTTCTGATGTTCTGATGCTCCTGATGTTCTGATGCTCCTGATGTTCTGATGTTCTGATGTTCTGATGTTCTGATGTTCTGATGTTCTGATGTTCTGATGCTCCTGATGTTCTGATGCTCTGATGCTCCTGATGTTCTGATGTTCTGATGTTCTGATGCTCCTGATGTTCTGATGCTCCTGATGTTCTGATGTTCTGATGTTCTGATGTTCTGATGTTCTGATGCTCCTGATGTTCTGATGCTCCTGATGTTCTGATGTTCTGATGTTCTGATGTTCTGATGCTCCTGATGTTCTGATGTTCTGATGCTCCTGATGTTCTGATGCTCCTGATGTTCTGATGTTCTGATGCTCCTGATGTTCTGATGTTCTGATGTTCTGATGTTCTGATGCTCCTGATGTTCTGATGTTCTGATGTTCTGATGTTCTGATGTTCTGATGCTCCTGATGTTCTGATGTTCTGATGCTCCTGATGTTCTGATGTTCTGATGTTCTGATGTTCTGATGCTCCTGATGTTCTGATGTTCTGATGCTCCTGATGTTCTGATGTCCTGATGTTCTGATGTTCTGATGTTCTGATGTTCTGATGTTCTGATGCTCCTGATGTTCTGATGTTCTGATGCTCCTGATGTTCTGATGTTCTGATGTTCTGATGTTCTGATGTTCTGATGTTCTGATGCTCCTGATGTTCTGATGTTCTGATGCTCTGATGTTCTGATGCTCTGATGTTCTGATGTTCTGATGTTCTGATGTTCTGATGTTCTGATGTTCTGATGTGACTAATAATGACTGAATGTCCTGGGACAGTGGAAGAGAAACAGCTGTGTGCAGTTAGTGTCTCTTATCTTCAGGGAGAGCAGAGTTATTCTCAGGGAGTCCAGCCACGCCCTGATGTATCAGTCAGGTTTATCTTCAGGAGGTCTTTCTGTCTCTGAAGTGGTGACCCTGTTTAAACATGGACGTAGTCTCCGTGACGTCACCTTGTTTTGAAGCCGATCGTCGGCCATATTGGAAACGCTGAATTCGACCTAACTTCTGTGGAGTTAGTGTGAGGTACAGAGGTGGGGCTTCAGCCTCATCACTAACAGCTACAGTGTTCCTGTCTTTCAATAAAGTCAGCTGTGCCTCTTATTTAGCAGAACTCATAAGTTTAACATCTTCAAACTGCTGAGTCATGAATAACTCCCCCTTACAGTGTGTGCTGACAGAGAAATGAGCTCTTCAGACTGTAAACATGTCTGCTGTAAAGATCGTCTTCTTTGAATGGTTGTGTATGTGGTTTCCTGTAGTCTGGAGCAAGCCTCTAGTGGACACTTGAGGAACTGCAGTTTTTAGTACTTCCTCATTGGCTTTAATTCCTGTGAGCAATAAAAATAGAAGTTTGGAGCCTTCATCAGCTGAGATGATGTTTGATTTCGTCCTCTAAGGAAAGCTTCTTGTTGTGATCTGGTGTTTCAGGAAGCGAGGAAGAAGTACGACAAAGAGACGGAGAAGTATTGTGCCGTCCTGGAGAAACACCTGAGCCTGTCAGCGAGGAAGAAGGAGTCCCATTTACACGAGGTGGGACGTGTTCATAATAATAATAATAATAAATAATAATAATAATGTTATTATAAATGTTCATGTCTCTCTGCTGCCCACAAATGTTCCTGTTGAATGTATTCATGTAAAGTTAGACACTGCTTAACGTACAGACTCCTTCTTTATTCAACCTTCCATCTTCATAACACGGGTTTTAAATATAGAGGGAGGAGTTAGGAATAAAAAGGAGAACACATAAATAGTAAAGTAAATTAATATAAGCAAAAAATCTAGTTTTTATCCTTAAATGACAAAAGTTAATCTACAGTACAAGAATCAATCAATCAGTGAATCTTTATTTGTTTCATACAATTCAAAGAGCTTTGTAGTAAAGGAATCTCTTCTCAGATCTTATCTTACAGGGATTTAAAAAATATGTCAATAAAATATTTAATGAAATAAAAAAGAAAACTAAAACAGAAATGTAGAGACTGATGCACACCATGTGTAATGAAATGTAATTACATAAACAACAAAATATGATTGTTATTATTATTATTATTATTATTATTGTTATTATTATTATTATTATTATTATTATTATTATTATTGTTATTATTATTATTATTGTTATTATTATTATTATTGTTATTGTTATTGTTATTATTATTATTATTATTATTATTGTTATTATTATTATTATTATTATTGTTATTATTATTATTATTATTATTATTGTTATTATTATTATTATTATTATTGTTATTATTATTATTATTATTATTATTATTATTATTATTATTATTATTATTATTGTTATTGTTATTGTTATTATTATTATTATGATTATTATTATTATTATGTATCAAATAAAACACTAGTAAAGACAATAAAAAAGATAAATGTTAAAGTCTAAATAAAAATTGAACAGTTTAAAAAATAAATGAATATATAAATATAAATATAAATATAAATATAAATATATATATTATATATATTTAAAAAACAAATGTAAATAAATTGTGTTTGTTTATTTTGTCAGCTTTTATTTTATAATGTTAATCATAAATATAGTAGTATTTAAATAAAATAAAGATGAAAATATAATACTAAAAATATATTTATATAATGTATAATATAATAAATATAATCAGTTATAGAATATAACAGCCAGGTAAATGTGTCCGGCAGGCTGTTCCATCGTCTCGGTGTGTCTGAGAGTTTCTGTTCCACTCTGAGGATCAGCTGAACCAGAGGAGGAGGATCTGAGAGACCGTCCTGCTTCAGACTCTGAAAACATCTCTGAGATGTAGTCTGGTGCGAGGCCGTCCTGCTTCAGACTCTGAAAGCATCTCTTAGATGTAGTCTGGTGCGAGGCCGTCCTGCTTCAGACTCTGAAAGCATCTCTGAGATGTAGTCTGGTGCGAGGCCGTCCTGCTTCAGACTCTGAAAACATCTCTTAGATGTAGTCTGGTGCGAGGCCGTCCTGCTTCAGACTCTGAAAGCATCTCTTAGATGTAGTCTGGTGCGAGGCCGTCCTGCTTCAGACTCTGAAAGCATCTCTGAGATGTAGTCTGGTGCGAGGCCGTCCTGCTTCAGACTCTGAAAGCATCTCTTAGATGTAGTCTGGTGCGAGGCCGTCCTGCTTCAGACTCTGAGATGTAGTCTGGTGCGAGGCCGTCCTGCTTCAGACTCTGAAAACATCTCTGAGATGTAGTCTGGTGCGAGGCCTTCCTGCTTCAGACTCTGAAAGCATCTCTGAGATGTAGTCTGGTGCGAGGCCGTCCTGCTTCAAACTCTGAAAGCATCTCTTAGATGTAGTCTGGTGCGAGGCCGTCCTGCTTCAGACTCTGAAAGCATCTCTGAGATGTAGTCTGGTGCGAGGCCGTCCTGCTTCAGACTCTGAAAGCATCTCTTAGATGTAGTCTGGTGCGAGGCCGTCCTGCTTCAGACTCTGAAAACATCTCTTAGATGTAGTCTGGTGCGAGGCCGTCCTGCTTCAGACTCTGAAAACATCTCTTAGATGTAGTCTGGTGCGAGGCCGTCCTGCTTCAGACTCTGAAAGCATCTCTGAGATGTAGTCTGGTGCGAGGCTGTCCTGCTTCAGACTCTGAAAGCATCTCTGAGATGTAGTCTGGTGCGAGGCCGTCCTGCTTCAGACTCTGAGATGTAGTCTGGTGCGAGGCCGTCCTGCTTCAGACTCTGAGATGTAGTCTGGTGCGAGGCCGTCCTGCTTCAGACTCTGAAAGCATCTCTTAGATGTAGTCTGGTGCGAGGCCGTCCTGCTTCAGACTCTGAAAGCATCTCTTAGATGTAGTCTGGTGCGAGGCCGTCCTGCTTCAAACTCTGAAAGCATCTCTGAGATGTAGTCTGGTGCGAGGCCGTCCTGCTTCAGACTCTGAAAGCATCTCTGAGATGTAGTCTGGTGCGAGGCCGTCCTGCTTCAGACTCTGAAAGCATCTCTTAGATGTAGTCTGGTGCGAGGCCGTCCTGCTTCAGACTCTGAAAACATCTCTGAGATGTAGTCTGGTGCGAGGCCGTCCTGCTTCAGACTCTGAAAGCATCTCTGAGATGTAGTCCGGTGCGAGGCCGTCCTGCTTCAGACTCTGAGATGTAGTCTGGTGCGAGGCCGTCCTGCTTCAGACTCTGAGATGTAGTCTGGTGCGAGGCCGTCCTGCTTCAGACTCTGAGATGTAGTCTGGTGCGAGACCGTCCTGCTTCAGACTCTGAAAGCATCTCTTAGATGTAGTCTGGTGCGAGGCCGTCCTGCTTCAGACTCTGAGATGTAGTCTGGTGCGAGGCCGTCCTGCTTCAGACTCTGAGAT
>NW_023260278.1:0-7118 GCF_009762535.1 Notolabrus celidotus | reverse complement strand
TTGACGTCATCCCTGTGTTGGATTAAGGTCTCCGCTGCTCTTCAGCGCCCTCTGCTGGCTGTAAACCTCACTGCAACACCTTCATGTTTTACTAACTTCACTTTTTGAATCTTCAAACTGTGATGGTTATGTAATATTATTATCTAATAATGACAGGGAGATAGTTTTTAATATGATGGGATAAATAACTCTCTGCAGGATAAAACAGTCACAGAGAAACATGTTAATAAACTTTAATTGTTGTGACTTGTAAATTGAAATTGTAATTATGACAGATTATTTTAAAACATAAGAAACATCGACCTGATGTTATTGCATTATTACTTTGCTGCTACGCTGATAATACCCAGCTCTACATATTCACAGAAACCATCCCTCCTGCCGTCCTGTCCGCCCTCACAGACTGCCTCTGACATGAAGACTGCCCCTGAAACCAAGACCTTCTCCCTGAGCATCAATAATCACTCAATCACACCCTCCCAGGTAGTCCGTCACCTCGGCATCATCCTCCTCCAACCTACTCTCTCCTTCAAACCACACATCAAAAACATTCTTCATCCACATCCACAACATGAGACTATTATTCTTATTTCATATTTTTATATTTTATATTTCTGTTTTTTTCTGATTATTTGTATTTTTATTATGATTATGATTATTATTATTATTATACATTGCTTTAATGTTTTGTTTTAAACTTTTATTCTATAACAATGAAAAGGCCTTCTATGCACTGTGACTAAATTCATGGTGACATATAAGCTTATGCATGCATAAATCTGTGTAACAACAACAACAACAACAACAACAACAAATAAACAATAAAAAACAAACTAATTCAGTAAATACCTTCAGACTTCAAACTATCAATAAACTGCAGCAGGAAACTCTTCATCATAAACAGAGAGAGATCTTCAAACATCAGAACTGAACTTTGTCCACTGGAGGATCTCTAAATCATCTTGACCTGTGCTGCCCCCTGCTGGTGGATAAAGGAGGATCAGCTGTTTACAGAAGACATCAGGTCAGCGCTGAACAGAGGAGAGGAGGTCAGCAGGTTTTACTGCTGATAAAATGAAGATGGAACAACATGTGAAAATGCTGTCAGGTATGAATGATGAAGAAGAAGAGCTGGAGGAGGTAAGATGCTTGATTCTGATTGGTCCAAACCCCTTGACGATGGTTATTAACTTTCACTAACATGAAAAACACCAGAGACAAACTGATCACACGTCATGTCAAATCAATCCACAGAGAAGAGTTCAGACACATTTAGCTTCTGCTTGTTGACACCACAGACCGTAAGGTGAGGGGAAACCGTTAGCTTCAGTTAGCATGTTAGAGCTGAATGAGGACAGGTTCATGTTCAGTCCAACAGGCAGAGAAGAATCCATCACCATGGAACGCTCACTGACCAGGAATCACTGGGACTAAAAACTGTAAACATGAATCACTTCAGATCTTTAATATCATCTTTAATCAGTGTGTTTGTATCTGAAGTTATTAGCCGGGTAATAAGCGGGGTGATGTCTGGTTAGCAGGTAGTTATGGTGAATAGAATCCAGACAGGGTGAGACCCCTTCCCTTCTCCCTCCCTGTCTCCAGAAGGACATGTCTCTGAGACCGTATCATCATCACTCAGACGTTTCCAGGCTCCGCTCAGATCCCACGGCCCCCGTGTGCCCACAGAGCTCAGTCTGAGTCTCAGTCTCAGTCTGAGTCTCAGTCTCTGTTCTGCTGGGGTAATTTTAGTCCTGACATGAGGCTGTTAGAATGAGTCCTCTGACGTTAGGAGCAGGGTGGTGAAGTGAAGGCAAGAGGAGGGGGGTACAAATACAGACATACCAAGGCGGGTTTCCAAACTCGGGACACTTCTCTGGACGGAGGAAGATTTTAGTTTCACTGAAGACGCAGAGGAAGAGAGGAAGAGAGGAAGAGAGGAAGAGAGGAAGAGAGGAAGAGAGGAAGAGAGGAAGAGAGGGAAAGAAGAGGGCATGCTGGCTCATCAGGGGAGCTGTCACATTACTGTCTCACAGGTAAGTGAGGAGTCCTGTTGAATGTAATGATTCTAATAATAGATCTTTGATGAGAGGAACACTGATCTGGCTTCACAGTGAGCATGTTGTTCTTCACAAACGTTTGACTCTCAGCAGGACTTCACTCAGGATTTGTCCAGACATGATCCTCTGTAACCTTCACCCATCTCCCCTCCCCACCCACAGGTTCCCCTCCCCACCCACAGGTCCCCCCCCCCCCACAGGTCCCCCCCCTCCCCACACACAGGTTCCTCTCCCCTCCCACACTCTTCACCTGAACTCTGACTCTGTCAACGATCGCACCTTTGACGTCATTCCCTGCAGCCCCTCCGTCTGAAGGTCCCTGTGGACCGGCCTGTCTCACAGTAACCTCTCATATCCCGTAACACAGAGAGAGTTCTGCGTCACTTTCTCAGGAAGAATTTCAGAGAGTGGGTCGGCCTTACACCCCCCACCCCCCCCCCCCTCTTTAATCTGTTTCTGATGCTTTTCCAAGACCTTCCTTCCAGATGTGGGATCCAGAGCGGCTCAGCTCTGCTGCAGCTGGTATCAAAGATGGGACCTGCTCTGTGGCTTTAAAGGGGGTTGATTGTGTTTGTTCCAGGAAGTAGACAGGATCAGGATCACAGAGAGGGAGGCTTTATCTCACATGTTTGGATGTGGATTAGTTTGGCTCATCAGTAACATGCTAACTCTGCAGGAGTGTGAGAACATACCTCGTGTTTCTCTGGTGGACTCTGAAGTACTCAGTGGATCTGTTGCAGGGACTTGTTAGACTTTAGCTTGCACATTTCCAGCGGTTGCTGTTGTCCACATTTGTATTTGGTCTTCCTGCCTTGCTCTGGTTTCAGGTGAAGTTACATCAGCGTGACCATCTGGAAGTTATTGCTACAGAGAAAGAATCAAAGTGATGTAAGATGGGAAAACAAGCGTGGTCATGTGGTCTGGCCTCGGTCCAGATCTGATCCCATCACATCAGGGAGGGAAAACACAGCAGTACCTTAAAAGGTTGAGGGAGAGAGACGGAGAGACAGAACGAGGGAGACAGAGGACGAGGGAGTGTTTCCCATAATCTTATCATGAAGTCGTCCTCCCCTTCCTGTCTCCTCTCATGCTTCAGGCTCGGCTCAGGAGACGTCAACAGAGAGGACTGTGATCTCTCCCTTCAGACGCAGGGACATCACTCTGCTTCAGCCCAGCCTCTCTCCAGGATGTCCGAGGGAGACGTCACGGTGCTGTCCTTTAATCCTGGAGGTGTGGATGTGTCCAGGCAGGAGAGCCGGACGCTCACCAGACTCTACAGCATGAACGGAGGATACCACCTGAGGATTTCACCTGATGGGAGCGTGAGCGGCGGCAGGCAGGAAAACGACCCCTATGGTGAGGAAGACCAAGCTAATGAAGTTTCAGCTTAACGAGCATTTCAGTCTTCATGATCATCAAACGACCTGTAACCTAATGTTAGGATATCAGGACGCCACTTTGGTCTCTGTTGTTGCTGCTGCTCATTAGTGAAAGTGTAAAATGTGAATGTGGGAAAAAGTTTCTTTAAGGATTCAGACGTAGTGAGCAAAGGTCCAAACCTGCCGTCAGGTTTGTGTTTACAGTCTGTCCAGCTTTTAGATGATTCTCAGATATACTCATTATAAAACATGAGTTTAGATGATACTCAGATATACTCATTATAAAACATGAGTTTAGATGATACTCAGATATACTCATTATAAAACATGAGTTTAGATGATTCTCAGATATATTCATTATAAAACATGAGTTTAGATGATTCTCAGATATATTCATTATAAAACATGAGTTTAGATGATTCTCAGATATATTCATTATAAAACATGAGCTCTAAGGTTCTGTTCTCTGCAGCAGAGTAAGAAGGTCATATTAAAAAAGAAAGACAAGTTAGTACAGGTTTTAAATCCGTCTCTGATCCGTCACAGCTCTGGATCTGATAGGTTTCTATTCTAGTCAATGTGTTAACTTCCACTGGATCCGCTCCATTGTGTTCCGGCTGCCTCTCTGATCCGCATCAATCTCAACAGAGCAGATGGAGCGGGACAGGAAGTCAGGTTTCACCAAAACAAAATGAAAACATCCGGTTAATTTTCAGAATCAAACACTCTGTGTTATCACCAGATCGTATTTCACTTAACTACAACAACAAACCAAAGTCATGAAGAGCGGAGCCAGGCCTGGAGTCAACAGGTCAGAGGTTTTCAGAGGACCAGAAAGACAACATGGATGAGGAGAGGAGGAGGAGGAGAATCCTTGATTCAGGGGGGTCTTTGGTTCTGAAACTTGTTGTGAACGTTGTTGTGAACTTTGTTGTGAACGTTGTTGTGAACGTTGTTGTGAACGTTGTTGTGAACTTTGTTGTGAACGTTGTTGTGAACGTTGTTGTGAACGTTGTTGTGAACGTTGTTGTGAACTTTGTTGTGAACGTTGTTGTGAACGTTGTTGTGAACTTTGTTGTGAACTTTGTTGTGAACTTTGTTGTGAACTTTGTTGTGAACTTTGTTGTGAACTTTGTTGTGAACGTTGTTGTGAACGTTGTTGTGAACTTTGTTGTGAATGTTGTTGTTGTGAACTTTGTTGTGAACTTTGTTGTTGTGAACGTTGTTGTGAACGTTGTTGTGAACGTTGTTGTGAACGTTGTTGTGAACTTTGTTGTGAATTTTGTTGTGAACGTTGTTGTGAACGTTGTTGTGAACTTTGTTTCTGAATGTTGTTGTGAACGTTGTTGTGAACTTTGTTGTGAATGTTGTTGTTGTGAACTTTGTTGTGAATGTTGTTGTGAACTTTGTTGTGAACGTTGTTGTGAACGTTGTTGTGAACGTTGTTGTGAACTTTGTTGTGAATTTTGTTGTGAACGTTGTTGTGAACGTTGTTGTGAACTTTGTTTCTGAATGTTGTTGTGAACGTTGTTGTGAACTTTGTTGTGAATGTTGTTGTTGTGAACTTTGTTGTGAACATTGTTGTGAACGTTGTTGTGAACTTTGTTGTGAACTTTGTTGTGAACGTTGTTGTGAACGTTGTTGTGAACTTTGTTTCTGAATGTTGTTGTGAACGTTGTTGTGAACTTTGTTGTGAATGTTGTTGTTGTGAACTTTGTTGTGAATGTTGTTGTTGTGAACTTTGTTGTGAACTTTGTTGTTGTGAACTTTGTTGTGAACGTTGTTGTGAACGTTGTTGTGAACGTTGTTGTGAACGTTGTTGTGAACTTTGTTGTGAACTTTGTTGTGAACTTTGTTGTGAACTTTGTTGTGAACGTTGTTGTGAACGTTGTTGTGAACGTTGTTGTGAACGTTGTTGTGAACTTTGTTGTGAACGTTGTTGTGAACGTTGTTGTGAACGTTGTTGTGAACGTTGTTGTGAACGTTGTTGTGAACGTTGTTGTGAACGTTGTTGTGAACGCTGTTGTGAACGCTGTTGTGAACGTTGTTGTGAACTTTGTTGTGAACGTTGTTGTGAACGTTGTTGTGAACGTTGTTGTGAACGTTGTTGTGAACGTTGTTGTGAACGTTGTTGTGAACGTTGTTGTGAACGTTGTTGTGAACGTTGTTGTGAACGTTGTTGTGAACGTTGTTGTGAACTTTGTTGTGAACGTTGTTGTGAACGTTGTTGTGAACGTTCTTGTGAACGTTGTTGTGAACGTTGTTGTGAACTTTGTTGTGAACTTTGTTGTGAACTTTGTTGTGAACGTTGTTGTGAACGTTCTTGTGAACGTTGTTGTGAACGTTGTTGTGAACGTTGTTGTGAACGTTGTTGTGAACGTTGTTGTGAACGTTGTTGTGAACTTTGTTGTGAACGTTGTTGTTAACGTTGTTGTGAACGTTGTTGTGAACGTTGTTGTGAACGTTGTTGTGAACGTTGTTGTGAACGCTGTTGTTAACGTTGTTGTGAACGTTGTTGTGAACGTTGTTGTGAACGTTGTTGTGAACGTTGTTGTGAACGCTGTTGTTAACGTTGTTGTGAACGTTGTTGTGAACGTTGTTGTGAACGTTGTTGTGAACGTTGTTGTGAACGTTGTTGTGAACTTTGTTGTGAACGTTGTTGTGAACGTTGTTGTGAACGTTGTTGTGAACGTTGTTGTGAACGTTGTTGTGAACGTTGTTGTGAACGTTGTTGTGAACGTTGTTGTGAACGTTGTTGTGAACGTTGTTGTGAACTTTGTTGTGAACTTTGTTGTGAACTTTGTTGTGAACTTTGTTGTGAACTTTGTTGTGAACTTTGTTGTGAACGTTGTTGTGAACTTTGTTGTGAATGTTGTTGTTGTGAACTTTGTTGTGAACGTTGTTGTGAACGTTGTTGTGAACGTTGTTGTGAACGTTGTTGTGAACGTTGTTGTGAACGTTGTTGTTAACGTTGTTGTGAACGTTGTTGTTAACGTTGTTGTGAACGTTGTTGTGAACGTTGTTGTGAACTTTGTTGTGAACGTTGTTGTGAACGTTGTTGTGAACGTTGTTGTGAACTTTGTTGTGAATTTTGTTGTGAACGTTGTTGTGAACGTTGTTGTGAACGTTGTTGCTGAACTGTGTTGTGAACGTTGTTGTGAACTTTGTTGTGACTGTTGTTGTGAACTTTGTTGTGAACATTGTTGTGAACGTTGTTGTGAACTTTGTTGTGAACTTTGTTGTGAACGTTGTTGTGAACGTTGTTGTGAACTTTGTTTCTGAATGTTGTTGTGAACGTTGTTGTGAACTTTGTTGTGAAT
Organism: Notolabrus celidotus; assembly: GCF_009762535.1. Taxonomy (NCBI): domain Eukaryota; kingdom Metazoa; phylum Chordata; class Actinopteri; order Labriformes; family Labridae; genus Notolabrus; species Notolabrus celidotus. The sequence goes on along the minus strand of NW_023260278.1, from coordinate 359 downwards.
GTTGTTGTTGTGAACTTTGTTGTGAATGTTGTTGTTGTGAACTTTGTTGTGAACTTTGTTGTTGTGACGTTGTTGTGAAGTTGCTGTGACGTTGTTGTGACGTTGTTGTGAACGTTGTTGTGACGTTGTTGTGACGTTGTTGTGAACTTTGTTGTGGCGTTGTTGTGACGTTGTTGTGACGTTGTTGTGAACGTTGTTGTGAACGTTGTTGTGAACGTTGTTGTGAACGTTGTTGTGAACTTTGTGTGAACGTTGTTGTGACGTTCTTGTGAACGTTGTTGTGAACGTTGTTGTGAACGTTGTTGTGAACTTTGTTGTGAACGTTGTTGTGAACTTTGTTGTTAACGTTGTTGTGAACG
>NW_023260277.1:0-9801 GCF_009762535.1 Notolabrus celidotus | reverse complement strand
GGTGTAGTCAGGTGTTGAGGTGTCTGTTATTATTTGAAAGTGGAAATCTGACACAGGAAGTTGCTCTTTCCTCTCGCCTCCAGGTCCAGAAACTTCAGAGAGCAGCCCTGAAAGATCCAGTGAAGTGCGCCGTATCCACCAAATACTCCACAGTGGACAAACTCCAGCAGTACTACGTCTTCATACCGGCCAAGTACAAGGTAAGAGCTGCTCAGTCTCATGTAATGTTTTAAAGGTGACATATCACGCTTTTTTCATCAACATATATTGGTCTAAGAGGTCCCCAAAACATGTCTTTAAAGTTTATGGTCATAAAAACACTTTGAAATCAGATTTTGGTCTGCCTGAAAAACCCTCTTCTTCAGACCTCCTCAGATTTCTCTCTGACCACGCCCCCTCAGGAAGTGGGTGTGGCCTCGGCTGTCCAGCACGTTGATCTAATGTTTACATGTTGGCTGAATATACACGGCTGCTCAGAGACCCGCGTTACTTCAACCCTCTGAATCTGATCCTGACGGAGAGGCGCCTGCAGCAGGACCTTTCTGAACCAGTGGTCACAGATTTAGTGTTTCTTGTTGTTTTATTTGTCAGCATGTCGACGTGTGTCTTGGTACACAGCTACCAACATGTAGCTATGTGGCTATGCTAACTAGCGCTAGCACTTATCCATGATAAATAAAAATCATCCACTAGATCTTCAAATCTGCAGACGTGGGGAGTCAAAGCGACCTTTGTGTTTATTAAGACAGCCTACAACTAGCATGCCTCCCTCCTAAGCTCCTTGTTAGCACACATGTGTGCAGGGAATGAAAAACGGAGGAGGGGTTGAGTTGTATTTTATACAGTCTATGGGCTGAACAAGCTCCAAGCTCTGACTTCCTGTTACAGACCGGATGGCGTTGTGACGTATGAAAAACACTGAAAACTGAAACGGCTGGTTTCAGCACACATTTACAGAAAGGTGGAGAAATCAGAACAGGGGCAGAATGGATTCTTTTCCTTTTCAGGGGGTTAGTAGACAGGGACACATATTTCAGGGAGAGAACTATTAAAGAGTCCATTTTGCATGATATGTCACCTTTAAAACCTGATGCACATGTTCCTCCTCTGTGCACAGAACACCACACTCATGCTTTGTTGTTGTTGTTGTTGTTGTTGTTGTTGTTGTTGTTTAATCCCAGGACTGTTACCTGGTGTCCATCCTGAACGAACTCGCCGGCAACTCATTCATGATCTTCTGCAGCACGTGTAATAACGCCCAGCGGGTGGCGCTGTTGTTAAGGAACCTTGGAATCACTGCAATCCCTCTTCATGGACAGATGAGTCAGGTAGAGCTGCAGAGGAACACACATGCACACACACACACACACGCACCTCCTGCACAGGTTCATCTGAAATCGAAACAAACAATATAATTTCAAAAACCCAGCAGAGAAGAGCTGGACCAGTGAGGAGAGGGACACGCCTCCTCAGTGTTTGATGGACCTGACATTTGTTCAGTTTAGGTTAGAGTTATTTACATTTTGAGTTTGCTTGATGGAATTAAAGGACAGGTAATAGTCAGGTTTCAAAAAGTAGTCAGAACTGGATGTTGGAAATGTGTTAAGATTAGGGGTGAGCCCGACTAAGGATCTGCTTAGTGGAATCTGATTCATCAGATTTTGCCCGTAGTGGATGAATAGTGGAATGTTTGTTGTTTTTCCTTATTGACCCAAAGTCTGCATGATGGACATGAAGGTGCATTCAAGGACCGTCGTAAATGTGCATTACAGTCCTTTCATGGCTTTTTTCTGTGAGTCAAGAGAATCTAAATACAGTCACAGTGGTCACATGAAGAATGTTTTCTAAAAACATCTGTAATGTAGCAGATTTACTCACCCCTGAGATTTGTAGTGGGGAAAAAATTGCAATCTTTTCAAAAAGCTGTCAGAAAATCAGCTTTTTGGGCCGCAACAGTCACAAAATACTCTGTGAAATCCTGCAGGGACTGAGGAGTAAGTGTTTTGTGTTAATTAATTGTCATATTTTCTCTTGATCAGAACAAACGTCTCGGAGCGCTCAACAAGTTCAAGTCAAAGTCCCGCTCGGTGCTGCTGGCGACAGATGTGGCGTCCAGAGGACTCGACATTCCTCACGTAGACTGTGTCATCAACTACGACATCCCCACTCACTCCAAGGTACCCTGCTGTGGATTTGGTTTCACTTAGTGGTTGTCATGTAGCCTGATTTGATGTGAATGAATCTTTGGATCTGTCTCTTTCAGGATTACATCCACAGAGTCGGACGAACCGCCAGAGCGGGGCGGTCTGGAAAGTCCATCACGTTTGTCACTCAGTAAGAACTTCCTGTTTCTCATCAGCATGCTGCTTCATGTGCTCCAAGTAAGAGAGTGACAACAGGCCGACTGAAGTAAAATGTGATGTTCTGTCCTCTTAGATATGATGTGGAGCTTTTCCAGCGAATTGAAACCCTGATTGGGAAAAAGCTTCCCGCCTTCCCGACGCAGGAGGACGAGGTGATGATGCTGGTGGAGAGGGTTAGTGAAGCTCAGAGATATGCACGGCTGGTAAGTCTTCTTCACTCTCTAGTCACGGCTACAAATGTCTCTCTAATGCAATGCTTGTTAATTAAACTTGGTGGAGATTTGGTTGAAACAGGTCATGTGTATTGACAAACTCCTTTAGAAAAAAGAAGCCCATGAATGATTCAATGTCTGGTCTTTCTCAGGAAATGAAGGAACAAGGTGAGAAAAAGAAAAGGCCCAGAGGAGGAGACAGAGACGAGGATGACACAGAGCAATCCAGCGGAGTGAGGAAGAAAGTGAAAGGTGGTTTAGGAGGAGGAGGAGGAGGAGGAGGAGGAGGAGATGGGGGGAAAGGAGGGGTGAAAAAGAGAGGTGGAGGAGCCTGGAGGGGAGGGCGCTAAAGCCTCCAACATGAACAGACTGTATATAAACCTGACATACCCACAACAACATGCCTTTAATGTTTGTTTTTCATGTAATATTTCATCATGTTATTTCACCATATTTACATAGCGTCCATTTAAATCTAAACATCACACTTTTAAAATGTTAAACTGCTTTATTACACCTTTAAAGATCCATAAACATCAACTTTAAAGCTTTGAGGTTGATACACAGCTAAATAAGAACACATGTTGAAATTTGAAGACATAGAAAGCCATATTTCAGGTTAATTTTAGATGTTTGATGAGTTTTAAAGTATGTTTTCACTTGAATTATGACTCAAACTTCCACATTACATCTTAATTAGAGTTAATAAGATGAAGAAGTGGCGTTAAACTAACCCTTTGTCCGGTTTATTATGTCATTTATAACATAAAACATCAAAGTGTGACATTTAAGAGATAAATGGCGTCCTAGTAAATATGGTTTGATTCAGTTAGTAATCTATTTAATTTCAAACAAAGGTTTTCCTGTTCCTTTGAGAGATATTTCTATTTGTAATAAAATAACTCGGTTAAACACAACACTTGTTTTGATGGACTTGGTGATTCACTGGGTGATATGTTGCTTTCATGTGGAAGAGGATTAGAGCCACTGAGAAAAAAAATTAAAATGAAGGTCCAAATTTTTTCATTATTATTATTTTTCTGGTACACTGTTTACAGAGCAGCAACATCAGAGCCGTCTTGGCTTTTCTGCAGCTGGATAGTGACCCGGTTGCGCTCTCGGCTGACACCTGATTGAATACACGTTATTTTTCTCAATAAGAACGAGTAGGCAGCAAACTGGACACTGAGAGTCTGAAGTATGCTTCTGTTAGTAGTCTCAGGCTTCACTTTATGACTGCATGTCAGACTGAAGACTGCATGTCAGACTGCATGTCAGACTGAAGACTGCATGTCAGACTGAAGACTGCATGTCAGACTGCATGTCAGACTGCATGTCAGACTGCATGTCAGACTGCATGTCAGACTGAAGACTGCATGTCAGACTGAAGACTGCATGTCAGACTGCATGTCAGACTGCATGTCAGACTGCATGTCAGACTGCATGTCAGACTGCATGTCAGACTGCATGTCAGACTGCATGTCAGACTGAAGACTGCATGTCAGACTGCATGTCAGACTGCATGTCAGACTGCATGTCAGACTGAAGACTGCATGTCAGACTGCATGTCAGACTGCATGTCAGACTGCATGTCAGACTGCATGTCAGACTGCATGTCAGACTGCATGTCAGACTGCATGTCAGACTGCATGTCAGACTGCATGTCAGACTGCATGTCAGACTGAAGACTGCATGTCAGACTGCATGTCAGACTGCATGTCAGACTGCATGTCAGACTGCATGTCAGACTGAAGACTGCATGTCAGACTGCATGTCAGACTGCATGTCAGACTGCATGTCAGACTGCATGTCAGACTGCATGTCAGACTGCATGTCAGACTGCATGTCAGACTGCATGTCAGACTGCATGTCAGACTGCATCCGCGTAGAATATGTTAATGAGCCTGATGGTTGATATTCTGCGTGTCAAACATCTACCCGTATTCAATACAGTCAGTTATTTGCATTTTGTTGCTATAGAAAATTCAATTCAGGGGGAAAACAACCTATTTGGCATTGTTTTTGACGTAAGAATAATAATGTTTTTTTTTTTTTTATCAATTAATCGATAATTGATCGTTAACATTTCCAAAAAATCGATCAGGGAAAACACTTAAAATGTACATCCCTACCAGGTAGGCATGACAATAAATAAAAGACAAAACAAAAAACAAAGAGGACAAACAGAGAAACCTAGAGACAGAACAATACAATACAAACACATGACAGCAGTGAACAACTTAAAAGCAATTTAAAAGCAAGTGCAGGGATGTTGAGTTATGGGGTGGGATGAGAGAGGGCAGCTTTAGGGATTGTTGCAGGTGATTCCAGTCATTTGCAGAGGAAAACTGGAAGGAGGTGCGTCCAAAGGAGGTCCAGGTCTTTGGGTGTGATGAGTCTGATGAGGCTACTTGAGTGCAGGCTCAGGTTTGTGCTGTGAAGTTTGATCAGGGACTGTAGATATAATTCCCCACACGTGTCTCTTCAGCTGTCCTATCCAATAAAGGCAAAAAAAAAAGCACCAAAAATTTAACTTGAGAACAGAATTCTGACTTTTTTCTCAGAATATTAATGATAATAAAAAAAATGACCTTAATTTTTTTGTTCCCCCAATGTCCCAAATCCTCTTCTATACTTTCAGACACAAGATGGCAGTGTTGCCCTTTACAGCAGCAGCAGTAATGAGGTGTATGCACTCTGAATGGGCCGTCATAAACTGATTATTCTCTATTTGTTAAACTTGAGATCTTTATTTTTGTGCAGGCTTACATAAGAAGGTTGTGCAGTAATTACATGTTATTTTGGGCTCTTTTTTTTGCAGTATCTATTATTTGTTTTTAACGCATGTAAGCGGTTTGTGTGAAATTGAGGGGTTGGTTTCTTCCAGCCAATGACTGACAGAGGGAGAGAGAGACCGCAAAGTGAGGGGCCAATTGTCTCCGAGCTGCTCTGGTGGGTGTGTGCCATGCATAGATATTTGGGGGATAGATTTAAGGATAAATCCCCCCTCACATTTAACACTTTGAAATTCCTTATCAGTGTGAGGACTAAGAGATTATGAGGCATCAGCCCCACATTCAGCTCAGGTGCATCCTCCCACAGAGAGTGTGAGTGTGTGTGTGTGCAGTGCATTGTTCTGCAGGGTCACTCTATGTGAGTGCAGTCCGGTGTAGGCGGGTGCAGCAGCAGCGGTCAGGTCTCTTTAGGAGGGGCCCCAGTGTGGAGGAGGCAGCAGCAGCAGCAGCGCTGTGCCTGTGCTGCATACCAAAGCCCCAAATACATGCCTGCAGTTCAGCTGTGTGGAGCTGCTGGTCTCATACAGGGTCGCCTCATCATCAGGGGGGATATCGGGACTGCTTGGTGAACAGGATCGGACTACTGCTTCGCTGAATAACGTTACACCAGGTGAGTCAGGTGTGTGTGTGTGAGGTGTGTGTGTGGGGAGCTTATTATTACAGTCAGGATGGAGGATGGAGCTCACGCTGGTTGCTTATTATGGATCTAAATGGACCTGATGTGAGATTACTTCCAGTCTAAGCTTCTGAACATTATTAGAAACGTCAAAGGAGACCATACTGCAAACATTACACCGGGTAAAGTTAGTTTAATACCTAATATTAGATTGTTTTTATGGTTTTAGGGGGCTTCTTTGACCCACAGCTGCCTACAAATATACATATAGCAAACAGAAAGCTCTTATTAGTTATGTAATGAAAGCTGAAAGAGCTCAGTCTCATAAAAATCAAAGAAAACTCAGTTATTCTGCTTTTTCTTGTAACAGGGACAACTTTTAGCTGGCGTTGCCATAGTAACAACGTTATATATCTGCGCAGGTTCATGTGCGCAGGTTGATTATCGCAGGTTGATTAGCGCAGGTTCATGTGCGCATGTTGATTAGCGCATGTTGATTAGCGCATGTTCATGTGCGCAGGTTGATTAGCGCAGGTTGATTAGTAATGATAGTAAACAGGACTCCAGGCTCCTGCTCTCCGTCCTCCTGTGTCTCTGGAGGTTTTGCCCAATGCACAGTCATCGTGTGTGTTGTGTAAGCTGCTGCAGACCTTAACTCCGTGTGTGATAAAGTGGATCTATAAAAGCACGATTTGCAGAGGAAATAATGGAACCAATACTGATTCTGATCCCATTCACGACGTCCCTCCGTGCTGAGAGTAACCTACGCAGTATGCGCATTGCTGTTGTGCAGATGCATCCAATGAGGAGTCATGCAGACTGTCAGAGACGCACTGAAACCTGGGTTTGAATGAAGTCCAGCTTTTAATTCGTGTCGCCATTCAGCTCCAGATAACATGATCTGAACTCATTACATATGGTGTCTCCCTCCTCAATGTGTGTGTGTGTGTGTGTGTGCAGGAGATTTCATTCATGCATTCCAGTGTTATCCTGTTTTCACACAGTCATTAGAATCAGGATTAAACAGCAGTAAATGGGTTTGTTACTTTGCATTTCAAATTAGAGCAAAAGTTATCATGTAACAGTGGTTAGAAAAGTCTATGAACAGGTAGAAGCCTCGAGCAGGACCAGAACTTATAGGTGGGAAGCCATCTGCCTGATGACCAGAGACAGTAAAGATAGTCAAATACAAACTTTATCAATTCCAATCACTTGAAACATCATAGGGATATTTCTCAGGGTTTGACTGACATGATAATCTCTATGTTTGTCATTGCCTTTAAAGTTTACTCATGAAACTTTACATATGCCACTGTTGTCTAGTCTAGTCTTATTATTTACAGAACCCAAGCTTAGTCCACTAATAAGCAAGTACTTTGCAACAAAGGAGAAGATAAACTTCATTTGAAAGGTAGAAACCTCAGGTAGAACCAGAACTAATAGGTGGCAAGCCATCTGCCTGACTAGTCGAGACAGTACAGATGTTCAAATGCAAACTTTACCAATTAAAGTAACTTGAAACATGATAGTGATATTTCTCAGGGTTTGACTGACATGATAATCTCTGTTTGTCATTGCCTTTAAAGTTTACTCATGAAACTTTACATTTGCTGCAGTCGTCTTGCACAGTCTTTGTAATATTATTTACAGAGCCGAAGCTTAGTCCACTAATAAGCAAGTACTTTGCAACAAAGGATGAAGATAAACTTCCTTTGAAAGGTAGAAGCCTCGAGCAGGACCAGAACTTATGACCAGAGACAGTAAAGATATTCATATACAAACTTTATCAATTCCAATAACTTGAAACATGATAGTGATATTTCTCAGGGTTTGAATGACATGATAATCTCTATGTTTGTCATTGCATGTAAAGTTTACTCATGAAACTTTACATATGCCACCGTTGTCTAGTCTAGTCTTATTATTTACAGAACCCCAGCTTAGTCCACTAATAAGCAAGTACTTTGCAACAATGGAGAAGATAAACTTCATTTGAAAGGTAGAAACCTCAGGTAGAACCAGAACTAATAGGTGGCAAGCCATCTGCCTGACTAGTCGGGACATTACAGATGTTCAAATACAAACTTTACCAGTTAAAGTAACTTGAAACATGATAGTGATATTTCTCAGGGTTTGACTGACATGATAATCTCTATGTTTGTTATTGCCTTAAAAGTTTACTCATGAAACTTTACATTTGCTGCAGTCATCTAGCACAGTCTTTGTAATATTATTTACAGGGCCGAAGCTTAGTCCACTAATAAGCAAGTACTTTGCAACAATGGAGAAGATAAACTTCATTTGAAAGGTAGAAACCTCAGGTAGAACCAGAACTAATAGGTGGCAAGCCATCTGCCTGACTAGTCAAGACAGTACAGATGTTCAAATGCAAACTTTACCAGTTAAAGTAACTTGAAACATGATAGTGATATTTCCCAGGGTTTGACTGACATGATAATTTATTTCTTTGTTATTGCCTCGCAGTCTAGTCTTATTATCTACTTAGTCCACTAACAAGCAAGTACTTAACAACAGTTGAAAGGATAAACTTCCTTTGAAAGGTAGAAACCTTGAGTAGGACCAGAACTAATAGGTGGGAAGTCATCTGCCTGACTAGTTGAGACCGTGAAGATGTTCAAATGCGAAGTTTTATCAATTCCAATATCTTGCCTTGTGATACTGGCGTAATCAAAACACCATATACATGATAATGTTACTGATATTTCCCTGGGTTTGGCTAACATGTCACTCTGCCAAAGTTATATCATGACTCATAGGTAGACAGCTTAGTCTACCTATGAGTGAGCACTTTAAAACATGATAAATTATAACCTCCCTTAGAATATGTAGAAACCTGAGCAGAACCAGACTCATTGGAGGGAGGCTGTCTGCCTGAGCATCTGAGTCATGACAGTCAAGATGTTCAGATTTAAACTCAACCTGTTCAGATGAACCTGCGACTTGACTTGAGTATTGATTAATAGATAACCAACTGTTGTACAAGTTATAGCTCTTAAAGTTCATAACCTCATAACTATTACCATCTAGAGCAGGTGTATAGCAGAGTCTTACAATGACTTTGTTACACCAGTAATGATAACATTCCCTTGAATAGGTAGAAACCTCCAGCAGAACCAGACTCATTAGTGCCAAGTCCATTAATAAGCAAGGACTCTGCAGAGCTGTAGAAAGGATGAACTTCCTTTGAAAGGTAGAAACCTCGGGTAGAACCAGACTCATATAGGTGGGAAGTTATCTGCCTGACCGACTGGGTCAAGGAAGTGGTTTTGCCCCAGTACAACTGTTGTTTGTTATTGCAACCCAGTAAGGAACATAAACCAGGTCTAGTATGATCAATGCTTTGGCCAATGATACCCTGGTTTTAGGGACTGCATTATAGACAGGTTTGGAGGTGAATACTGGTCCTGGTTTGGTCACAATACTTTCTGTCACTCATGTAACATCAAACCCTCTCCTGTCTGTTCCAGGTGGCCACGTCGCTCTGGTAAACCCCAGGTAAGATGTCTCATCGGAGTGGGCAAGAGGACCCGGAGCGGTACCTGTTTGTGGACCGCGCTGTCGTTTACAACCCGGCGGCGCAGGCCGACTGGACGGCCAAGAAGCTGGTGTGGGTCCCCTCGGAGCGCCATGGCTTTGAGGCAGCCAGCATCCGGGAGGAGCGCGGCGAGGAGGTGCAGGTGGAGCTGGCGGAGAACGGCAAGAAGGTGATGATCAACAAGGACGACGTCCAGAAGATGAACCCGCCCAAGTTCAGCAAGGTGGAGGACATGGCCGAGCTCACCTGCCTGAACGAA
>NW_023260276.1:0-20395 GCF_009762535.1 Notolabrus celidotus | reverse complement strand
ATTCTGTGGCTTGTGACACTTGACGTGAAGCTCAGTTAGAGACAGACACTGGATGAAGGTGAGCGGGGATGGGGAAGTAGGTGGAAGTGTGTGTGAGAGAATGGAGGGAGGCAGGGGGTGAGGCAGGGGGTGAGGCAGGGGTTGAGGCAGGGGGTGAGGCAGGGGGTGAGGCAGGGGGTGAGGCAGGGGGTGAGGCAGGGGGTGAGGCAGGAGGTGAGGCAGGAGGTGGGCGGTGTGACAGGATAGGCTACTGTTAGTCGGGTGTGTGCTGCAGAGGAGATTGGAGGTGAGGCGCGGGTGTGACTGACACATGGATAGAGACGACTAGCAGGGGGCGGCATGCAGGGAATAATGGCAGCAGGATGCGGGTGTGTGTGTGTGTGTGTGTGTGTGTGTGTGTGTGTGTGTGTGTGTGTGTGTGTGTGTGTGTGTGTGAGAGAGAGTGTGACACTGGAGGCTATGCGTGGTGTTGTTTCAGGTGTCCATACACCCCCAGCCAACCAGCAGGCCCTGCAGGAGGACTGGCAGCTCATTAGCCTGATCAAAGAGTCCACTTCCCCCTCTGCTTTAACACACACACACACACACACACACACACACACACACACACACACACACACACACACACACACACACACACACACACACACACTGTTCTGTGTTTAGCTGGCTGATCTGCCTGATCTGCAGGATGTGGGGATCAATTAAGGAAATGAAGGTGTGATGATGAAGGAAGGGTGGAAGGGTGGAAGGGTGGAAGGGTGGAAGGGTGGAAGGTGAGATCTTCAACAATAGTCATCAAATGTTCTGCTCAGTTATGTCGACCAATATCTTTCCACAGAACAGAGGAATTCACTCACTCACTCATTCACAACAATTATATTAATTAAGTATTTTATTTTCTAGTTTTATTATTTAATAACAATAATAATAATAATAATAATAATAATAATAATAATAGTAATCATAATAATCCTTTAACAGCAGAGTGTAGAAAATTCTAACAATGAAAAAATGCAGAAGGTTAAATATAAATTCAAATTTAACAGAATAAAATGATGAAACAGTAGAGCAATAAATAACTGTTATGTAGGTTTAAAATATGAATGAATAAATGAATAAATGAATAAATGAATAAATAAATAAATAAATAAATAAATGAATAAATAAATAAATGTAATTAAAGGACAGTAAAAATGTTTTAAGAAGACTACATCACATCACAGAAAATAGAAAAAGATAGATAAAGAGCATTAAAACAATAAATTAAAAAATAATAAAATAATAAATAGTCAAATAAATAAATTCAAATTAATACATTAAATAAAAAATAAAATGATTGTTGTCTTAAGATGTGATAACGAATGCACTAGAGGTAACTGTGCTCAGGCCTTGTTGGGCCTGCAGCAATGTAAGTGCAGGCCAGAGGGGGGCTGCAGGGGGGGGGGCATCGTGCATTGGCACAGTATGGGGCAACTGGGCCGAGTGTGAGTGCAGAAAACTCCCAATGAGCCACTGAAGCTGTTTGAACACATGCACACCTAAACACTTACAGGACTCTTTTAAAATGTGAGGGAAGAATTCACTGAGCTGTCTGAGGGGGTGATGACATTTACATCAGGTGACCAACAAGAGCCACACGTGACGGGGTGATTAGAAACATCAGAGGTTGAAGAAGGAGAAGCACATCTGTCTGTTTATCTCTGGGAACATCTGGAACAAGAAATCAACCCGTCACCTGCCAGGTGTCTCTTTAAGTGCAGAGTGACACAGCTGATCAGAGGCAGCGTCCAATCAGAGGAACTGATAGTCAGGATGGAATCATTACAGCTGACTCAGCATGATTCATGTCAGGAACAATCAGGTAAAAATAGCTCCTACAGTGGAGAGCTCTTTGATTTCATTTTCATATTGACACAGATCCTGATTCACATCCTGCATGGACTGAGCTTTTGTTCCCAAACAACCAACTCATCATCCATCACAACAAAAGAGCCGGTGAGTCAATGCACACACACATACACACACACACACACACACACACACACACACACACACACACACACACACACACACACACACACACACACACACACACACACACGTCTGCAGGTTGTGATGAGTTCACGTCTCTGAGTTATTTTAGTTTCATTATTTTAATATCTAATGAAGGCAGCTGTTACTTTTACAGACTAAAATACTTTTCATGCTTTTTAAAAATACAATAAGTACAATAATAAAAATAAACAAAATCTTTAAATTCTAATAAAAATAACCACATACACACCCATTCAAAGAGACCACCTTTAAATAAACATGTTTACAGCCTGGTTCAAAACATGAGTGGAGTCTGAATAGTTTATCACTCGACACACTGTTCGGGTGAATTTATTACAACTTGTTATTTTTGAAGATATTAAACTTATGAGTTTTGCCCAAATAAGGGCGTGGCTAGCTTGATTGACAGGCGGGAACACTGTAGCTGTTAACCTCACACTAAGTTAGGTTGAGTTCAGGATTTCCAATATGGCCGCCGCCGATCGGCTTCAAAACAGCGCTTCTACATTATAGTTCACGAAATCAAATGTTCAGTTACCTGTGACCAGCTCATGTTTCCAGATCAGAGCTTCATGCTAACTTTATAGAAGTTTCCTCTTCAGAGGTTTTAGTTTGGACTGACCAGGAAGCATCTCTTCTTCTTGTTCCCTTCAGATGGACAGGGATGAAAATATGCCTCAACTTGTTTCTAAAAAACTGGGACCTCAGAGAATTCTCAGGTACAAGGATGACGCATTAGAGACGCTGATGGACTCGTCTCCTGTCCCCTCCAGGAACAGTGATTTTATAACACTTCTTTATCAGCCGCTCCTTTGTTCATTCTCTTCCAGTCTCTGTTGATTTGGCTGAAGACACATCAGCTTCATTCAGGGAGAGGAAAGATATCAGGCTCCAGATTTCACAAGTGAAAGAGTGTTGATGATAACAAGACAGGTTTCAAAAAGTTCTTTCCATTTCCTGTTTGTCTGAAAAGTCGTCTTCACATCAGAAACAGATCTGTTCCTGAGAAACGGATCTGAAGACTCGGTCTGTCATCTTCATCAGAGGAAACAGACTCTGGTGGACCGGATGTGGAGCTTCTCTTCAGACTGGAACCTCCTGCAGACCCACACTCATTCCTCCTCTGATCCCTTCACCCCTCTCATCCATCCTCTCTTCTCCTCCATCCTTACTCCTTCCTTTCCTTTCCTCCTCTGATCCCTTCACCCCTCTCATCCATCCTCTCTTCTCCTCTGTCCTTACTCTTTCCTTTCCTTTCCTCCTCTGATCCCTTCACCCCTCTCATCCATCCTCTCTTCTCCTCCATCCTTACTCCTTCCTTTCCTTTCCTCCTCTGATCCCTTCACCCCTCTCATCCATCCTCTCTTCTCCTCCATCCTTACTCCTTCCTTTCCTTTCCTCCTCTGATCCCTTCACCCCTCTCATCCATCCTCTCTTCTCCTCTGTCCTTACTCTTTCCTTTCCTTTCCTTTCCTTTCCTCCTCTGATCCCTTCACCCCTCTCCTCCATCCTCTCTTCTCCTCTGTCCTTACTCCTTCCCTTCCTCTCCTCCTCAGAGAGTCATGTTAATGTGTCATCAGCTGAAGTTGGATACGGTTGATGTTGAAACTATCAGAACTTTTGGGGCAGAGAAATCTGCTGTGACAGGTTGGTGTTTGCAGAACTTAATATTTCCTTCCCCCCTCTTTAAATATATTTACAGTAACTTTGTTCACAGACGCTCTGAAAATATCAAACATGTTGTGGATTGTGTGAAGCATGTGTTATCTGGCCTAAAGACAGGCTTGCTTCTAAATTCAACTTTACAAACGTTGTTGTTCTATATTTAGCTCTCTTCCTGTTCAAATGTTTTCCTTTTTCATTCCTGGGCTATGACAGGCCGACACTCTGCAAACACATCGCCCACGGACGGAAGAAGGAACGCCAAATACAGGAAACACCGACCCCCCTTCAACAAAACAAGAGCAACTGTGGATAAGAGGAGGAAACAACAACCCGCTCATATTACTACAGATTACATTTAGACTTATAGAGCCACTCTGATTAAAATCCACACCTTTTTAAAAACATCACACACCAACTCTGACAGCTGATCAGACTGAAGAGACGCTCAGACGATCAAACAGATCTTTAGAAGCCTTCTCTTCTGCTCGTCTGAAAAAGGTTTGCTTCTGACATCGAAGCTGGAAGAACCCCGCTGGGCGAAGGGAGGAAAGGAGAGCTCCGGTGGAAGTTGACCTATGACCTTTCTTCAGAGGAGTGACAGGACCCCGACTGCACTCCGACCTCCGGGGACCGACCAATCATTGGAGCGTGACCTGCCGTCAGGGGCGTGGCCTCACGGGAGCTCACTTTCCTCTGTGACTTTCACATTCTGAGCATTCCACGAGTCGCTGTGAGCACATATCATCCCTGCAGCCCAGGGATGAACACACACACATGCACACACACACACACACACACACACACACACACACACACACACACACACACACACACACACACACACTTCTTTTATCCAAATAATAATTTCAGTTGAAGCCACTAAAGCTCTGAGATAAAGTCTTTAATATTGTGTTATTGAAATGTTAGAGTTATTTCAGACTTCAGTCATTAAATGATAGAAAATAAGAACTCATGGTCTGATGGAGTTTGAGGGTCTGTTATAAAGTGACACTTCTTACAGCTACAAGTTTAAAGAGATTAAATATCTTAAAATCCAGAGACATAATGAACTGTACTTCTCATTGTTCTGCTTGTGATAATGAAAGTCTGTTTGGCTGACACTGTTTACATGTCAGGACTTTAAATGTGAGAGTGAAAACTGTTGGAGTCTGTCAGTCTGCTTAGTTTGGCTCATTGGGAGATTTAATGTGAGCGGTGTCTGCAGTCAAAGAAACATCAGTCCAACATCAGTTCATCTTTACTACTTCTGATTGTGTGCAGGACTACCTGGGGACTCTTGGCACTAGAATACTAATGACACTAAGGACACTAAGGATACTAAGGATACTAAGGACACTAAGGATACTAAGGACACTAAGGATACTAAGGATACTAAGGACACTAAGGATACTAAGGACACTAAGGATACTAAGGATACTAAGGACACTAAGGACACTAAGGACACTAAGGACACTAAGGATAGTAAGAACACTAAGGATACTAAGGATACTAAGGATACTAAGGACACTAAGGACACTAAGGATACTAAGGATACTAAGAACACTAAGGATACTAAGGATACTAAGGACACTAAGGACACTAAGGATACTAAGGACACTAAGGACACTAAGGACACTAAGGATACTAAGGATACTAAGAACACTAAGGATACTAAGGATACTAAGGATACTAAGAACACTAAGGATACTAAGGATACTAAGGATACTAAGGACACTAAGGATACTAAGGATACTAAGGATACTAAGGACACTAAGGATACTAAGGACACTAAGGATACTAAGGATACTAAGGATACTAAGAACACTAAGGATACTAAGGATACTAAGGACACTAAGGATACTAAGGACACTAAGGATACTAATGACACTAAGGACACTAAGGATACTAAGGATACTAAGGACACTAAGGATACTAAGGACACTAAGGATACTAAGGATACTAAGGACACTAAGGATACTAAGGACACTAAGGATACTAAGGATACTAAGGACACTAAGGACACTAAGGACACTAAGGACACTAAGGATAGTAAGAACACTAAGGATACTAAGGATACTAAGGATACTAAGGACACTAAGGACACTAAGGATAGTAAGAACACTAAGGATACTAAGGATACTAAGGATACTAAGGACACTAAGGACACTAAGGACACTAAGGATACTAAGGATACTAAGAACACTAAGGATACTAAGGATACTAAGGATACTAAGAACACTAAGGATACTAAGGATACTAAGGATACTAAGGACACTAAGGATACTAAGGATACTAAGGATACTAAGGACACTAAGGATACTAAGGACACTAAGGATACTAAGGATACTAAGGATACTAAGAACACTAAGGATACTAAGGATACTAAGGATACTAAGGACACTAAGGACACTAAGGATAGTAAGAACACTAAGGATACTAAGGACACTAAGGATAGTAAGGACACTAAGGATACTAAGGATACTAAGAACACTAAGGATACTTAGGACACTAAGGATACTAAGGACAGTAAGGACACTAAGGATACTAAGAACACTAAGGATACTAAGAACACTAAGGATACTAAGGATACTAAGGATACTAAGGATACTAAGGATACTAAGGACACTAAGGATACTAAGGACACTAAGGATACTAAGGATACTAAGGATACTAAGAACACTAAGGATACTAAGGATACTAAGAACACTAAGGATACTAAGGATACTAAGGATACTAAGAACACTAAGGATACTAAGGATACTAAGGATACTAAGGACACTAAGGATACTAAGGATACTAAGGATACTAAGGACACTAAGGATACTAAGGACACTAAGGATACTAAGGATACTAAGGATACTAAGAACACTAAGGATACTAAGGATACTAAGGATACTAAGGACACTAAGGACACTAAGGATAGTAAGAACACTAAGGATACTAAGGACACTAAGGATAGTAAGGACACTAAGGATACTAAGGATACTAAGAACACTAAGGATACTTAGGACACTAAGGATACTAAGGACAGTAAGGACACTAAGGATACTAAGAACACTAAGGATACTAAGAACACTAAGGATACTAAGGATACTAAGGATACTAAGGACACTAAGGATAGTAAGGACACTAAGGATACTAAGGATACTAAGAACACTAAGGATACTTAGGACACTAAGGATACTAAGGACAGTAAGGACACTAAGGATACTAAGAACACTAAGGATACTAAGAACACTAAGGATACTAAGGACACAAAGGATACTAATGACACTAAGGACACTAAGGATACTAAGAACACTAAGGATACTAAGAACACTAAGGATACTAAGGATACTAAGGATACTAAGGACACTAAGGATACTAAGAACACTAAGGATACTAAGGATACTAAGGACACTAAGGATAGTAAGAACACTAAGGACACTAAGGACACAAGCAAAGTACTTGTCATTCATTCCCTCCATGTGTGGTTCAAGCTTTGAGCTGCAGAGTCTAAGTCCCATCCTGTACTGGCTAACATCAGACTCACACACATATATAGTGTATATACAGTACATGCACCACAAACACACAAACACACTCACACATACACACACACAGTGGCCTCACTGGCCCAGACAGGACCAGACCAGGCTACACACTAATTATATGCCTTGAATTAGACATAATATCAGCTGTCCGATGATGGAAACAGGATGAAGGGCGAGGTCAGGGATGTGTTTGAGTTTTGGGGCCTTTATTTAGTGTTCTTCGGTATCAGGAGTCAAAAAGAGGAACATGATGTGAAGGACATATTTTTGAGTTCAATTCCAAAATAAACTATAACATCGTCTGCAATCAGGAGAGTCTGCTGCATCTTTTCTTCCAACAGATTCACGCCATGCTTTGTTCCAAAGGTATGAGATGTCTTCTGCAGCACTTTGATTTTGCCTAATACAGCGTCAGGTGGTAGTTTCCACTGTATCCATGACGATAGGAGTGTCAGCCTGGGGCTGTTAAATATGGATGGATCAGTCTTTACAGCCCCACAGTGAAGAGCAAACACTCCTCAGGTTAAAGCAGCACAGGGACATTTTCACTGAACTGAAGAAGCCTTTCAGAGGAGACTTGGAACATCTCCAAGATATTCTACCAAGTCCAGTTTCCTTTTCTGATCAAGGTTTAAACCTCAGGAGCTGAAGGTAAGGGACTGTAACAGATCTGGTCTGTCTCTGATCCGTCACAGCTCCGGATCTGATCGGTTTTTATTCTAGTCAATGTGCTAACTTCCACTGGATCCGCTCCGTTGTGTCAGACCACCCAGCTAAACTTCACAGTGTTTTAATGTCGTGGTTTTATTTGATCTACGGGGAAATTCCTTCATCCTTTTTCCACCAACCCAGGAAGTTCAGAGGCCAGGGTCAGCGACGCACGGCACCCTGCAGCTGACGTGGACTCAGGGTCTGCAGAGCAGTTCAGCGGGGCCGAGGCCTGTCAACATGGACACCGTGTCGGTCTGCCTGACCTCCAGGTCAGAGGGTCCCAGATTCAGGATCCTTATGTTGTCCATCTGTCACTGCTTCAGAGAGTTGGATGTCACCTTCATGTGTGTCATCTGATGTCTCATAGCTCCTGTTGATGCTTAATATCTCTCTTTAATCTCACTGTGCTTTATCTCTACTCACACATACACCCCTCTGTAGAAACCTCTGCCTTTAAAGGTAGACTCAGGTCGTTTTTACAGTTCAACACTACAGCTGGCACCGAGCCGCTCCCACAGAGGATTTCAGGCATTACAATAAGTTCATACAATCAATCAATCTTTATTTATAAAGCACCAAATCACAACAAACGTGATCCTCAGACCCTTTCCAAACAGAGTCTAGACCATACTCTATGTTCTATCATTAACAAAGACCCAACATCAAGACCGGATCAGATCCAGTCCCCTCTTCCAGACAGGACTCAGTCTGATCTCATCTTAATCCACCATGAGCAGAGCACTTTGCAGCATTTAGCAAGTTACAGTGGCAAGGACAAACTTCCTTTAACAGGCAGAAACCTCCAGCAGGACCAGACTCATGTTAGACACACATCTGCTGAGACCGTGTTGGAGAGAGGGATAGAGGGAGATGAAGAGAGAGAGAGATGATAGTGGGGAGACGGACAGTCAGTCAACATGCCTGTGGTGTTGTTAGCGTTTGTATAAAGACATCAGTCTTAATGTCACGAACCCCTCATGGAGCTTTAAGAGCTTTAAGAGCTTTAAGAGCTTTGAGCTTGTTACCCTGTCAGAATGTAAAGTGAGTGGGTGAGCCTAAATCTTCTTTCTAGGGTTTCTGTAAACTGTAAGACCAAACCCAGACCAGGTGAGACCACATCCACTGACAAAACCACTCTGTTCTTTTGGGTTCACACGCTGTTCAGGGACCGGGGTTTTCTAACAATGGGTGTGACTATCTGGAGCCACAAACCCATTTCCTGCTGCACAGCCATTACAAATTATTGGTCACAAGTTTTCCCTTCAAAATGTTAAATTCTCAGAGTGTTCAGACGGACGAGGGAGAAAGTGAAAGACAAGCTGAGGATAGAGAGAGACACAAAGACTGCTGGACTGCAGGTGAAAAATATTAAATGTGGTCATTCTTTAAAAACTAGGGCACAGGGGTAAGTCTCTAAATATCACATTTCATCAGCAGAAATATTAAAGTATGGTCTGTTAGAAAACAACATGTTCCAGTTGTTGTTACTCTCTAATATATCCCATTATGGAGCATCGAGGGCCAAAGTCATCACACTCTTTATTTTGATAGATGTGGACACACAGAGGCCAACAACCACATGTCCATGCACCCCTCCTCACCCCTCCTCACCCCCCCTACCTCTCTTACCACACACCTCTCCTGACTCCAACGCACACAAACACACAGGAAGTCAATATTTGAGGAGCTGAAGCCTCCTGGTCTCGTGGTCCAGATCTGCCTCTTACTGTCTGTGGACTAAAGAGGTTTACACGGCGCAGCTCAGCGTGAGTGTCCGTGAAGGTTCACATGTCTTTACATTTATTCATTCTTACAACAACAATCACAAAAACACAGTTTACAGAGGTCCAATCTACAGGCCTCCAACTCAAGCCTTCACCAGACCTCATGTTCAGGATACTCTCTGATGGACTTCCAGAGGAGATTATTCTTCACCTTTCAAAGGTTGGTTTCTTCAGTTCAGACTGTAGCCAGCATCAAAACTCTGACTGTCAGCAGTCATTTATTATTGCTCCTGTCTGTTTCAACTATTTAACTCACCGTATTACATTAGCTGTTTTTTAGCAACCTGTTTAAGCTAACTACCGAGGCAGCCTGGTACTTGTAGTTCCACAGACCGGCCACCGTGTCAAAGTGGCGTCAAAGCCTGGAGCACTTCCTGAGACCTTTCATACTAAAGAGCTTTATTAGGGTTAGGGTTAGCTGCTCCTGTAACTCCATGTGTTATTATTGGCTTTACATGCTCTACTCATGCAAACAACACATCCTCCTTTACATGTACAGACATGACATGAAACATGAATATTTAACCCTTTAATGATGGACTCAGGTTCTTCACATATTCAATGAAAGGTGACCAAACAGTGTTTTATTTTTCAGGACAGGCGGCTCGATGTGGAACGTTCTCTTCTGTCGGTTCTTTAAATGCTGACTTTGGACAAACAACTGATTTTTGAACCCTTAAATGTAGTTCAACACCTAAATCTGCTGAACTGAGTTCGTTAAAAGTGAAACAGGAGGATTATATTACATAAGGAGTTTCAGTAGATGTGATGAGTGGAGATCCTGACAGAAGTCAGGGCCCCTTTTAGGCCCCCCCAAAACGTCTGGCTCTGCCCATGGTAACAAAAATCCTCAGTCTGTAATCAGACAGAAACTCTGAACACTAGGTTTCCATATTAACACATCACATGCTGATGAGTCATTACACACTTTCCCTATCAACCATCTTTGCATCAACATCCTTCTCTGAATTTGACTACCAAACATTGTGTCTTCAGGCGAGAGGACGGAGCAGAGTCCGTGTGATGTGTGGGACTCTTCACCCACCTCATCACATCAGGTGATCCACGCTCAGAGCGAGGAGGTGGAACAGAAACCTCTTAATGCTGCACAACAGGAACAATGTTTCCAGCATTCAAAACATGCTCCAAATGAATATGATCACACACTTTGAGTGTTCAAGAGTCAAACTCTGCTTCTTGTCTTTGGAGTCACATTTAATGAAGCTTTAGTTTCTCCTGTTTTATAGAGACGACTTACTGAGAGACTCAGGCTTAGAGGAGAGGATCTATCCTGTGAGAAATTAACATAAATAATAATATTTTGG
The DNA here is from genome assembly GCF_009762535.1 of Notolabrus celidotus. NCBI lineage: Eukaryota > Metazoa > Chordata > Actinopteri > Labriformes > Labridae > Notolabrus > Notolabrus celidotus. The sequence goes on along the minus strand of NW_023260276.1, from coordinate 9,319 downwards.
CTTCCCATTTCATTTAATACCCATCATTTTTTATATTTAAAATCATAATATATATCTACGATTAATAACAGCAACTATCTCTCTGTTATTATCCTCATTCATCTGTTTCCTGTCATCGTCTCCTCTCGTCCCCTCAGGGTGTGATTTCATGTTTGTGGGAGAGAGCTGTGATCACGCAGACGAGCTGACCTGGTGTGAACTCCACTTTGAAGGCCAAATCTTCAGGCTGTTGGTACTTTACCCCACCCCCACCCTCTCTCTCACTCACACACACACACACACACACACACACACACACACACACGCACACACACACACTCACACAACTGTTAATTGGTGATGGATGTGTATTGCTAAGTGTAAAGGGGGGGTGTAGTAAATGATGGCTTACCTGCAACAGGAAGCTTTTGATGTGAGCTGTGAGCACTCTGCAGAGCTGTTGCTGTGATTTGCATATAAGCACTGACACACACACACACACACACACACACACACACACACACACAGGGAACTATTACCAGCCTTTGTTGTTGTGTCTCTAAAGAGTAAGGAAAGACGAGATGGACAAACAGCAGTAGATCAGTGAAAGACATCAAGTGATAGACAGAACAATAAAGGGTTTCATTGTAATCTGATTTACACCTGAAAGTCTCAGTCACTGATCACAGCATCAAATCACTCAGTCTCAGCAGATGTGTGTCTACCATGAGTCTGGTCCTGCTGGAGGTTTCTGCCTGTTAAAGGAAGTTTGTCCTTGCCACTGTAACTTGCTAAATGCTGCAAAGTGCTCTGCTCATAGTGGATTAAGATGAGATCAGACTGAGTCCTGTCTGTAAGATGGGACTGGATCTGATCCAGTCTTGGTGTTGGGTCTTTGTTCATAATAGAACATAGAGTCTTGTTCATGTGTGTGTGTGACAGAAAGATAACAAAGTGCTGTGGGAGCGAATATGTCCGTCTATTTGGATCCAGAGCTCACAGCAGCAGCCAGCAGATGTGGCAGGAAGAGAAGCTGGGAGGGAGAGACTCTGGAGAGAAGTGGAAGCCTCTCCTTCCGTGCATGTATGCCTGGATGATCACACCGACAAGAAATCTACAATTCAGAAAGCACTTTATGTTGGCTGAAGCCTGCAAGCCACGCAGCTGCAGACAGAAATCTGCAAGTATCTACAGTATGGGTCTTTGTGCCTCTGTCTCCCCATGTGTGTGTGTGTGTGTGTGTGTGTGTGTGTGTGTGTGTGTGTGTGTGTGTGTGTGTCGAGGGAGGGACAGAGGAGATAAGGGAGGAGACACTGCCCTTTATGGACCACCTGAATGTTTGTCTATTATGATTTTCATTCAACTTCTTTCAAATACTTCAAATACTTTCTGTATGCAGACAAAATAAATCTGTGCTCAGGTCTGCAGTCTATTAAACCTCTGGAAAACTATTGGTATTAAAACATGACTATAACTTCACATTTTCACTCTCACATTAACTATTATATAAACATGATTAAAGACTTAATGGACACTTTAGGATTCATGCAAGGATTTCAGGAATTGTTTAGTGTCATGTAAACACACGTTATTATAAAAGATAAGATAAGATAAGATAAGATAAGATAAGATAAAACTTAGTTCATCCCCAGGGGAAATTCAGCTTTTGCAGCAACACAGACAAACAGTAGTAGCAAGAGTAGAACAAGAATAATAGAGCACTAAATCCATAAATCAAATGTATTAAATAAATTAAGTAAATAAATAAAGCAATACATTTAATTAATAAATAAATAAATATATTGAATTAATTAATAAAGCAATAAAGCAATAAAGTAAAAAATAAAGATAGATATATTAATAAGAATAAAAAAATATATGAAGTTGAACAAAAGTTTTATACTGCAATGAAAAAAAAGAAGCCGATAAGAAGAAAGAAAGAAACTGGAGCAGAAATTATTTGTGTTAATATATTTAGTAAACTTATTATTTATTACTGAGGTTTTTAAATAGCTTTTTACAGCAAAAGACAAATACAAAATTATTAAATATTAGTGTCTTTATTTTTATTCTTTATTCAAAATATTTATTAGGCTTTTATTTACAGAATTGAACTTAAATAAATTCAATAAATATATAAATATATATATGAGGTGAATCAAAAGTTTGTCCTCTAATAAGAAAAAAAGAATTCAATAAGAATAAAGAAACACAAGCATTCAAATTATTCCTGTTAATATTTTTAGTGAAATTTATAAATTTATATTTATTACTAAGCCTTTTTTAAATATCTCTTAGCAGCAAAATAATAATCAAAACTTGATTATTATTTATTGTCTTTTTTTCATACGCTTTTATAATTTTTTATTAGGCCATAAATTAAAGAATTGAAATTAAAAAAAAAAAAAAAAATTGGTGAAAATATAAAAACAAAAGTAACCAAAATAATAAAAATAAAAATAATGAAATGTTAATATTAAAAAGAAGTTTACAGTGCTTTCTATGAGCAACAAATCCACAACAATGAAACTTTTTTTATACTAATAGGATCTACTTTCTGTTCTGTAAGGGTAACATATCGTCTATCTGTCTGTCTATCTGTCTGTCTGTCTGTCTGCCTGTCTGTCTGTCTGTCTGTCTGTCTGTCTGTCTGTCTGTCTATCTGCCTGTCTGTCTGCCTGTCTGTCTGTCTGTCTGTCTGTCTGTCTATCTGCCTGTCTGTCTGCCTGTCTGTCTGTCTGTCTGTCTGTCTGTCTGTCTGTCTATCTATCTATCTGTCTGTCTGTCTGCCTGCCTGTCTGTCTGTCTGTCTGTCTGTCTGTCTGTCTGTCTGTCTGCCTGTCTGTCTGTCTGTCTGTCTGTCTGTCTGCCTGCCTGTCTGTCTGTCTGTCTGTCTGTCTGTCTGTCTGTCTGTCTGTCTATCTGTCTGTCTGTCTGCCTGCCTGTCTGTCTGTCTGTCTGTCTGTCTGTCTGCCTGCCTGCCTGTCTGTCTGTCTGCCTGTCTGTCTGTCTGTCTGTCTGTCTGTCTATCTGCCTGTCTGTCTGTCTGCCTGTCTGTCTGTCTGTCTATCTGCCTGTCTGTCTGTCTGTCTGTCTGCCTGTCTGTCTGTCTGCCTGTCTGTCTGTCTGTCTGCCTGCCTGCCTGTCTGTCTGTCTGCCTGCCTGTCTGTCTGTCTGCCTGTCTGTCTGTCTGCCTGCCTGTCTGTCTGTCTGTCTGCCTGTCTGTCTGTCTGCCTGTCTGTCTGTCTGCCTGCCTGCCTGTCTGTCTGTCTGTCTGTCTGTCTGTCTGTCTATCTACCTGTCTGTCTGCCTGCCTGTCTGTCTGTCTGCCTGTCTGTCTGTCTGTCTGTCTGCCTGCCTGCCTGTCTGTCTGTCTGCCTGCCTGTCTGTCTGTCTGTCTGCCTGTCTGTCTGTCTGCCTGTCTGTCTGTCTGTCTGCCTGTCTGTCTGTCTGCCTGTCTGTCTGTCTGTCTGTCTGTCTGCCTGCCTGCCTGTCTGTCTGTCTGCCTGCCTGCCTGTCTGTCTGTCTGTCTGTCTATCTACCTGTCTGTCTGCCTGCCTGTCTGTCTGTCTGCCTGCCTGTCTGTCTGTCTGCCTGCCTGTCTGTCTGTCTGCCTGCCTGCCTGTCTGTCTGTCTGCCTGTCTGCCTGCCTGTCTGTCTGTCTGTATTCTCTAAAACTATCTGGAGGTGCAGTGGTGACCATGATGACGTGTGCAAACGGATAATGGGGCAACTGTTAACCTTTGACTGTTTAAAAGCCCGAGCTGAGGAAGGGAGGGGGCACACACACACGCGCGCGAACACACACACACACACACACACACACACACACACACACACACACACACACACACACACACACACACAGGGATGTCAGAGAGAAAGGAAATTCACACTCATTTCCTCCGTGTGGTTTCGGTACAAATCAACAACATCCTGTCCCTTTGTGAATCCTGCTGCCCTCATGCTGCTTTGCGTTTCAGAGTAGGCGTTATAACCCCCCACCGCCCTCCTCTCCTCCCCCTCCTCCTCCTCCTTTTCTCCTCTGTGTTTTTACACTACCATAGAGGCTGTAGTCAGACCTCACAGCAGAGGAAAGAAGGGCACGTCCTTGTGCGTAATAAACAGGACACAAGCGCAGCGGCCATGATTGCGTCCTGATGAAGAAATGTTTCTCACGTCATCCCCACACTGCAGATTCATGTCTGTGCTGGGATCTTTGGGTTTCCTGATTTTCATTAGACGTTCTGGCTCATTTATCAGAACCAGAAAAATATTCCAGATCTGAGAGAGAAGCTAATTCAATGCAGATTCCTCCCCCTCTCTCTCCTCTCCTCTCCTCTCTCTCTCCTCTCTCTCTCTCCTCTCTCTCTCCTCTCTTACACAACAGCACCACAAACACTTCTCCTTTAACGTGATGCAGGAAGCGCGAGCTGCATACATACATAAATTATCAGGCAAAAATAAAGCAAGAGTGGCAGCACAGCCGATGAGTCGACTCTTTATGTAAATCAGCCCTGACATTGCCCTTGTGATCCCCCACCTTCTCTTTCCTCACCCCTTCTCTCTCTCTCTCTCTCTCTCTCTCTCTCTCTCTCTCTCTCTCTCTCTCTCTCTCACACACACACACACACACACACGCCTCATTCGCCATTTCATCCCATTCATAAAAATCTCGGCATCGCGCCTGCGCAGTGCCATTCGGAGTCCTCCCCATTCATAAAAATGGAACCTCCGCATTCAGCCCTCCCGAGTCGCTCAGCCCTCCCATTCACAAAACAGAGCCGAGGCATGCGCAGTGCCGTCCTTCTCCTCTCCTCTACCCTCCCATTCATAAAATCTCTCCTCCCCCCCCCTCCTCCCCCCCTCCTCCCCCTCAGTGGTTTCAACATCAGATCCAAAGCTCTGCGTCCACAACCGCAGTCTCCGTTTACGCTGCAGCGAGTGGAGCTTTCAGGAGATCTCAAGAAACCCTCAGACCGTCCCCCTCCCCGTTTGGACTTATTCTAACATCTGTGGACCTTTACTCTGTGCCTGGACTATAACCTGCGCGCAGCCGTGGTGCGCAACGAAGAGATGAGAGTTTTATCCTGAAACCAGTAAGTGACCCTGCTCGGGTTTTTCAGCATTTCATGTTTCTGCTTTGTTAGCGTGAGGGTGCAGATCCAGATCCAGATCCAGAGCTGCTGAGTCCCTGTGCTGCCTTCACTGCCCGCTCTCCTGTCCCTCTCTCTGGATCTCAGATCTCTCCTATCCCTCTCTCTGGATCTCAGGTCTCTCCTGTCCCCCTCTCTGGATCTCAGATCTCTCCTGTCCCCCTCTCTGGATCTCAGATCTCTCCTGTCCCCCTCTCTGGATCGCAGATCTCTCCTGATCCCCTCTCTGGATCGCAGATCTCTCCTGTCCCTCTCTCTGGATCTCAGATCTCTCTCTGGATCTCAGATCTCTCCTGTCCCCCTCTCTGGATCTCAGATCTCTCCTGTCCCCCTCTGGATCGCAGATCTGTCCTGTCCCTCTCTCTGGATCTCAGATCTCTCCTGTCCCTCTCTCTGGATCTCAGATCTCTCCTGTCCCTCTCTCTGGATCTCAGATCTCTCCTGTCCCTCTCTCTGGATCGCAGGTCTCTCCTGTCCCCCTCTCTGGATCTCAGACATGAAAACGCTCCTGCAGACTCTGTATTGCAACAAGCTGTTTCTCCTGTTTGCACTTTGAGTCAATATTTAACCTCCGTGTTCGTGCCAAACGAGCTGAGGGCGCAGAGAGGAACAGGGTCGGGTTTAAAACTTCACCTGCTCCTTTCTGACAGAATCACGCAGCTCTACGTCGATCCACCACGGCGTGTTAGAAACCCACTGTCACGAGAAATATCAGGGATCGATCCCTCCATCAGTCTCTCCCTCTCTCCTCTCTGACGCCTATCCACGCTGAGTCTCTCTCGGCGGCTCGGCTGCTCTGCAGTGACCGCCTGGTTGTCTCACCGCGTCTCTGTCTCTCTGTGTCTCTGTCTCTCTGTGTCTCTGTCTCCCCGTGTCTCTGCGTGTCTCTGTCTCTCTGTGTCTCTGTCTCCCCGTGTCTCTGCGTGTCTCTGTCTCTCTGTCAGGTGTTTCATGTCATCAGTTTTAACATTTACTCGGTAAACTTCAGTATAAATTCATCATTTTTCATCTCTGTTGGTTACCGAGAGCGATAACGTCCCAGATTTACGCATCAAACCTCGTGTTTCACAGGCTCACAGCTGTCTGTCTGTCTGCCTGTCTGTCTGCCTGTCTGTCTCTCTGCTGTCTCAGAGTGTCCACATTTCTGTCTCGAGCTCATCATTCCTCCAATAAAGAGATATTCTGTCAAATTCGTTACAACGTTTTCATAAACATGCTATTTGAGTCTGCCGAGCGGCCGCCTCCGGGTTTATGACTCAGTCACATATTGAAGGGAGGGACGCGCGCGCGCACACACACACACACACACGCGCGCGCACTAGCACACGAACTGTTCCGGTTTGGAGGTTTGAGGATCACTAGCGCCTGTCGGTGCCAGCAGTGTCGCAACAGGTTCCTCAGACAGGCTTTTAGAAATCTGTGAAAAAGGAAATAAGAGGAGCAGAATGTGTCCACTGATGACGTCACATAAACCCGAAGAAATAAGCAACAACAAGAAGACAGATTCAGGGTTTAGAGAACATCCGGATCGGATTGATAAAATGACCCAAAATGAAAAATCCTTAAAAAAATAATCTGGATTTTTTTGGGGGGGTGTTACGCAATCCTCTTATCTGAAAGCATCTGAGATCTGTGTCAGAGGAGAGGTCGGCTGTACTCCCTCCTGTTGGTCTCTGTGAACTAGGTTAGCTCTGTTTCTGCCTCCTCCATAGATGAAGTGTATGACACCGTTTTCATTCCGGCTCGTCATGACTGGAGCGCATTGATTCATGCTGCAACACCGAGTACAGCCAGCAGCTTCCATTCACAGAAAACAGATCCATTCACAGAAAACAGATCCATTCACAAGAGCTCAGACTCTCCCTAAATAAATACAGAAATATTATTATTATTATGATTATTCATCTTCTGCATGAAGACACATGATAAACCACAGAGAGAGAGATTCTTCTCAGAGATCTATTTTCTCCTCTGTGTTCCCTCTGGCTCTTTTTCCATCTGGTCACTCTCTCCTCTCTTTGCTCGGCCTTGTTTTGTCTTGTTTTGCATCTTTGAGTCTTTTGCATGCAAGCCCTGCTCTCTGGTGCTCCCTGCTCTTTGGAAAAGAGGCGACGAGAGCCCAACTCTTATTGTTCTAATGTCAAAGTTAGAATAGAGGAGGTTTGAAACCCTGTTGGCATTCAGACGGAAAGATCAAGACGGTTTGGAAACGCTCAGATTACTGCAGAGATGTGACCTGGAGGAGAGGTTTTATATCCGTCTAGAGAGATATAAAGTGGATTCCTTGAGTTTGCATGCTGACAGAGTTCTTACAGTAAGTCTTGCTCATGTCAGGAAAGCCAGTTCATTTAGAGGTGCAGCAACGGCTAGTCATCTACACTCGGCATGAAGCGGTAGAAAATTAGGCCACATAGTTTAAAGATCAGATTTATAACCTGACCCTCAAAGAACATTTACATCTGTGATTCATTCAAAGGTTGCTTCCACTCTGAGAGCGTCTTCTTCTCACATGTTTGTAGAAACTGAAGGTCTTTCCTTCCAGTGACACGGCTCTGATTGAAAGGATTTAAAAGATGATGTGTTCTCATGCTCTGGTCTCGTCCCTCTCATGTCACCTCTGTTCCATCACATGCTCTGCCTTGTTTGTCATTTTGCACGTTACAGAGGATCAAACCCTTCACCCTGCTGAGGTCCTAACTGTGTTTCTGTGTCTGTCTCTGCAGCTCTGCTAAATGCTGCTTTAGAGTGAAGACGTGCGAGGCACAAGCCTACACATGGAGTCCAGGGTTCCCCACCACATCCCCGGAGTGTCCTCCTCCCTCATATCCCAGCCTCTGCTGGACAGTCGAGTGCCCTACGGCCGCCTGCAGCACCCTCTCACCATCTACCCCATCGACCAGATCAAGTCCTCGCATGTGGAGAATGACTACATCGACAGCCCCGCCGTCGTCTCCCAGCAGCCCCCGAGCCAGAAGTCTGCCAACCGAAGGATCACCTGGCTGGGTCAGAATCAAGAGGCCTTCCTGGGGGCGAACCACAACCACCATCACAATCATCAACACCAGCACCACCAACAGGGCCGGTGTGAGCCCCACCCTCACCAGGACACCACCACCCATCCCTGGATCTCCTTCAGCGGGAGGCCCAGCTCTATCAGCAGCAGCAGCAGTACCTCGTCTGATCAGAGGCTGCTGGACCACGCTGCGCCCAACCCGACTGTGGACCACCACCCGACCCTGCAGCCCCACCAGGGCACCGTGAACACAATCACCACCCAAACACCGGGCTGCTTTCCTTCTTCAGAATCTAAAGTCCTCACCTCCTCCACGTCTCTCTCCTCCAAATCTCTGGACCTCAAGTCTGCAAAGACGCCCGCAGGAGGCATGTGCGCCACCGGAGGCCAGCAGGGGTCGGCGCTGATCCCTTCCTCCCCGGCCGAGAAGAAGCACCTCCTTCTCTGCGAGCACTGCGGGAAGTGCCGATGCACGGAGTGTACGCTCCCCCGAACCCTACCCTCCTGCTGGGTCTGCAACCAGGAGTGCCTGTGCTCTGCTCAGAGCCTGGTGGATACAGCCACCTGCATGTGCCTGGTCAAAGGGATCTTCTACCACTGCACGGAGGACGAGGACGACGAGGGCTCCTGCGCCGACAAGCCGTGCTCGTGCTCCCAGGCCAACTGCTGCGCGCGCTGGTCCTTCATGGCCGCCCTCTCTGTGGTCCTGCCGTGCCTGGTGTGCTACCTGCCGGCTACCGGTCTGGCTAAACTGGGACAGAAGTGTTACGACAATGTTAGTCGGCCCGGCTGCCGCTGCAAGAACTCGCAGGCCGGCGTGAGCGTCCCCGTGTGTAAAAATGGCGGCGTGGAGGCAAAAGTTGGGACGCTTGAGAAGCAGCAGCAGCAGGGGTCATGATACTGGACCAGACTGGCTAACAGTGGCCTTGCTTAGAATGCGGACTGGACCTCGCAGTACTTGCTTGCTCTCTATGGATTGGACAATCCAACAACAACAACAGCCCCTTAAACTCCCCCATTAATCTGCTGGAAGAGGACTCACGTAAAACAAAGGTACTTCAATCGCTTCTGGACCTCTGTCTGACCGGGTGGATGATACAAAGGGGCCAGACCTTAGAGAGCAGGACCAGCTAGCAGGACCAGCTAGCAGGACTCTGAGATGTGTTTTCTT
>NW_023260275.1:0-20510 GCF_009762535.1 Notolabrus celidotus | reverse complement strand
TTATGTCTTTGGAAAAATCATGTTTTGAGCCTCAGCTTCAGTGTGACTGAGCTGATGGATTTCAATCTTCTACATGTTTTCAGCTGTAAAGAAGTCTCTCCAGGTACAAACAGTCGATGAAGCAGGTTCACTAAATGACTCAGGTTGTTTCTCTCAGTGTCTGAATCACATGAAGAGAGAGGGATCTTTTTATTAGAGGTAATTTCTCTTTATTTGATCAAAAATAGACAGAAGCAGAAATTACACTCTGCAGAACACGGGGGTTTCTGGTCTGCAGCTTTCTCTGTTGTTTTGTTTTTGCATGTTTGTGTGATTCAGAAATACCAAGTTTGATCATAACTGAGCATTTAAAACACCAAAACACCAAAACGACACAACCTAACTCACTGAGAGGTAGAACAGCAACTCCTTTAAGATAAAAGTGACTTCTTTTCTCTTCTTTCTAAACAAAAACAGCTGATGGATGAAAATCCTCCAAGGTGCCAAACCCCAATGACAGAAGCAGACATTTAACTCTACAGAATACAGGAGTTGTTAGTCTCTCTCTGCCTTGATGGTTTGTTTTGGGTGTTATTGTGTGTTACAGAAATATTGAGTTGGATCTGGAGTAACCGTTTAAAACACATTAGTCCCACAACCAACCAGACTAACAGAGTCTGTGGTAGACGAGCAACTCCCATGCTCTGTGGGATTAAATGGCTGGATTTATCAGCTGAGTTTGTGATTTAAGATTGTTTTTTTTACCCACATGAGGTGATAAACCAGCTACCAGACCTCACTCACAAAACAAGCTATTTACTTTGCTGAGCAGAGGAGTTGCTGGTCTACCTCGGTCTCGACAGGGTCTTTGTATTGTGTGTGTGATTGTGTGCTGCAGGAATAATATGTTAGATCCACAGTTACCATTTAAAACACAAAAGCCACACAATAACACAACTTAAATAACGGACTGAGTCACGGGTAGATCAGCAGCTCCCATCCTCTGCAAGGTCAAATGACTGTTTCTTTTAAAGCTGTTTGATAGATTCAGAGGGAGCATACTACAGCTGTTTATGGATTTAAAAAAACAAGGTTTTACCAGGATATAAAGGTCTGCAGAAACACACTAACTGACACAGTGGTAGATCAGCAGCTCCTGTGCTCTGCATGGTAAATTAACTGATTCTTTCAATAGAGTTTGTGGACTTTAAGGGAACAATCAGCAGCTGTTTCTGGCTGAATAGCGTTTTAACCAGAACAAAAAGATCTATAGAAACATATTAACTGACATACTAGTAGACCAGCAACTCCCATCCTCTGCAAGGTAGAATGACTGTTTCTTTTAAAGCTGTTTTATAGATTCAGAGGGAGTGTACTACAGCTGTTTATGGATTTAAAAAGGAGGTTTTACCAGGATATAAAGGTCTGCAGAAACACACTAACTGACACAGTGGTAGACCAGCAACTCCCATCCTCTGCAAGGTAGAATTATTGTTTCTTTCAGCAGAGTTTGGTGGCGTTTGAAGGGAGCAATTATATTTCCCTTTTGAAATAAAGAGTTTAACCATAATAAAAAGTTGATAAATACAAACTGACTGACACAGTGGTAGACCAGCAACACATGACTGATTCTTTCAATGGAGTTTGGTGGGTTTAAATAGAGTATTCAACCACTGTTTCTGGTTTGGAAAAGTGGCTTAACTATAACAAAAAGGGTCTATAAAATCCCTCCAGTTAATGTAGTGCTAGACCAGCAACTCCTGTGTTCTGCAAGGTAAAACTGTTGATGTAGTCCATAGAGTTTAGTGGGTTTGAAGGAAGCATTGGATAGCTGTTTCTGGTTGAAAAATCAGTTTTATCAAGACACAAAGTTCTATGAACACACTGACTGACACAGGGGAAGACCAGCAACTCATGTGTTGTGCAGGGTAAAATAACAGATTAATTCCATAGAGGTTGGAGGATTTAAAGGGAGCAATCAACACCTGATTATAGATTCAAAAAGGGGTTTATCTTAACAAGAACACTCAACGCAGGGGTGGACCTGCAACTCCTTCTGCAGGGTAAAATAACTGTCTGTCTTTGGGTTCCTCTTAGCATTGTTGTGTGTGTGTGTGTGTGTGTGTGTGTGTGTGTGACTCACTGAAAACTTCCAGGTGAGCGGTGATGGTGATGTTGGTGTGCCTGATGGAGCAGATGTAGAATCCGCTGTCCTCCGGGCTGGCTTTGTGCAGCCTGATCGTCCCGTTGGTCAGCAGAGAGATGCCAGCATGTGACAACAGAGGAAGCCCATTCTCATCCTCCCTACAGAGAACACACACACACACACACACACACACACACACACACACACACACACACACACACACACACACACACACACACACACACACACACACACACACACACATATTGATCTCACAGACATCAATAAGAGGTGTTACAGCAGCTCTGTCTTAATGAGCCTTTCAGGGTTTGCTCCAATGTAACACACCCAGACATTAATGCCACAGCAGCATCAATAAAACAGAGTTACTCATTCGTGGGAGAGGGTTTCCGGACTCAAAGGAAGGGTGGACGGGGCGAGATCAATACACGATGAGAGAAAAGGAGGAGAAGAGGAGTCAATCCGGACATTATGGGAGTGTAATGTTTAAGATCACTCAGCAAAATCCAGAGATATAAACTCATTTAGATGCATCAACACGCCAGAAGACCTCAGGGTGCCTCAGGGTGCCTCAGGGTGCAGAGACTCATGATTCCTGCTCTCATGTTTGAGGAGTTTACTCCAAATAAAACTTAAAACTTGTTCTAAAGTTATACAGTTAGTTAAACAGCTTCAGAATGACCCAACATGAGCCGATAAAAGCACGCTGGTGACTCTGCTTTTTGTTACTGCAGCCACCAGAGGGCGCTGCTCTGTTGAGAGTAAATACCAGGGTCTGTTTCTGACATGATGAGTCTCTAAAATTTAAAAAGAAAAAGAAAAATGATTTTAAGGGTGAAATATGATTCTTCACATATCGTATTTTATTTTTCATCTTTAAGATAAGGCAGCTGTATTTCTGAGTAAAGACCCAAAACAACAGCTTAAAGACATCCCATATTCAGAGAGGTAGTTTCATTTTAAAGTAACAATAATACAGTTTTTAATTTTCCAACAAGGACAGCAGCTCACATTAAATTAATTTAACAAACAGGAGAACTGAACATTATGGGGCAGCAGGATACACCCTGTGTGTAGGATTGAGATCTAATTAAATCAGACTTTAAATCAGTTTCACCTTCATGCCGAGGTCAGGCCACACGTTAGACACACAGTTATAGCCCGGTCTGGTTTTTGTAGACCCGGTGAAGGTCTGAGTGAACGAAAACCAAGACTACATGACCGAATGACAGGAAGTTGAGCATGTTTAATTTTTCTTACTGCTTTTTAAAATGTATTTATTTTTATTAGTTGTTAATTATTTATTTTTATCTTATATTATCTTTATTTATATTTTTATTATTGAAGTTTTATTTAATTAAGTTTACATTTCTGTTATCTATTTATTTTTATTTCTTTATTTTCATTATTTTTTAATTTATATTTATTTCTATTTTTTTTCTATTTTCTATTTCTTAAGTTTAATTTGATTAATTTTTCAATTAATTTTTAATCTCTTTATATTTATTTGTTGTAATTTATTTTTATTGTGTATTTACTTTTATTTATTTATTTATTATTATTATTTTCTATATTGATGCTTTTTCATTTATTTTTCTATTTCTTAAGTTTATTAAAGTTTCAGTGTGAGTGCTGTGTTCCTGTTTCTCACCATGTGACCTGTGGCTGAGGAGAGCCGAAGGATTCACAGTGCAGCATGATGTCTCCTCCTTCAGTGACTCTGTACACCACTCCATCCGAGGACAGGATCTGAGGAGGCAGCTCTGAAACACAGAAACACACACACGGTGTTGTTTATGAGTTTAAAGTTTATTTAAAGTTTATTTAAAGTTTCAGTTTAAAGTCACAGAAACACACAGTGTTGTTTATGAGTTTAAAGTTTATTTAAAGTTTCAGTTTAAAGTCACAGAAACACACGGTGTTGTTCATGAGTTTAAAGTTTATTTAAAGTTTCAGTTTAAAGTCACAGAAACACACGGTGTTGTTTATGAGTTTAAAGTTTATTTAAAGTTTATTTAAAGTTTATTTAAAGTTTTAGTTCAAAGTCACAGAAACACACGGTGTTGTTCATGAGTTTAAAGTTTATTTAAAGTTTATTTAAAGTTTTAGTTTAAAGTCACAGAAACACACGGTGTTGTTCATGAGTTTAAAGTTTATTTAAAGTTTATTTAAAGTTTCAGTTTAAAGTCACAGAAACACACGGTGTTGTTTATGAGTTTAAAGTTTATTTAAAGTTTCAGTTTAAAGTCACAGAAACACACGGTGTTGTTTATGAGTTTAAAGTTTATTTAAAGTTTATTTAAAGTTTATTTAAGGTTTCAGTTTAAAGTCAGCAGAGCGAGGGATGGACTCACCAACGACGTAGAGGTAGGTGTTCACGAGGATGGCACCGTGTCTGTTTGTGGCCTCACACTGATACACAGCCGTGTCTGCGTACACCACGTCCCTCAGGATCAACACGCCACCCAACACACTGCGGCGAGGGTCAGAGTCCACTTCTGCAGAGGAGAGGGGGATGAAGAGGAGGAGGAGGAGGAGGAGGTTAAAGGAGGAGGAGGAGGAGGAGGTGAAGAGGAGGTGAAGAGGTTAAAGGAGGAGGAGGAGGTGAAGAGGAGGAGGAGGAAGAGGAGGTGGAGGAGGAAGATGAGGAGAGGGGGATGAAGAGGAGAAGGTGAAGAGGTTAAAGGAGGAGGTGAAGAGGTTAAAGGAGGAGTTTGTCAAAGAGAAACTTTCCTCTCGGTCGAACACAAAGAAATGTTTGAACAGGAAGTCGTCGACCAACAGGAGAAGCTGCAGCTGACACTCTCTCTCTTTTCTTCCCTTCATCCCTTTGTTTTTATTTTCATTTCCATTCCTTTATTTCTACTCTTCTTTTCCCCATCCTTCCCTTCATCCATCAAACTTTCTTTCTTTCTTTCTTCTCTGAGGTAGTTATGCGTCTCATCGCTCCTTTCTCTCTGGTTCCCGTCCGATGTTCACTTCTTTCTTTTATCCTTCCCCTCATCCTTCCTTCTTTCTATATTTACTTTCTTTAATCTGCAATCTTCTCTTGTTCCTCTCCTCTTTTCTCCTTTGTTTCTGTCGTTTATCCTTATTCCTTCTACCTCTTCCTATCTTCCTATCTTCCTATCTTTATTGATCTCTTTCCTGTCAGTCGAGTTTCCTGTTTAATTCATCTGAACTAAAGAGTCTTCCCTCTCTTTATCTCTCTCTCTTCTCTTCTTCTTTTCATTCTTTCTCTCTGTTTTATTGAACAGAGTGGATTCAGGAAACGATCTCCACTCTTCTCTCTCTCTCTCTCTTCCCTGAACTCTCTCTCTCTCTCCGTCCCCCTCCACCTCTGTGTTAGAAAGTGAAGATGCTGAGCGCTGCACTTTGAGACTTTGAGTGAACTTCCTTCTCCATCAGAGGCGGAGGAGTCTCAGAGGTTCAGGGAAGCGGTTCAGGTCTTTCATCCATTCTTCAGGAGGAGAGATAAAAACAGAAGAATAAATAAAGGGAGGGGACTCTGAGAGTCTGTACCTGAGATGGGCTCCCCGTTGATCCTCCAGGTGACCACCGGGGTCGGGATCCCTTCAGCCTGACAGTCCAGACGCACAGTCTCTCCTGGGGCGTAGAGCAGGTTCTGAGGCTCCTTCACCCAGTACGGAGCGGCTGCAGAATAAAACAGCAGAATCAAGAAGGGATGAATAATCTGGATTAAGTCTGTCACTCAGAGCAGAGAGAGGTTTAAAGTGTTACCTTCCACAGTGACGGTGAAGGAGTGAGTCACCGAGCCGTGGGTGTTGAAGGCTCTGCACTCGTACTCTCCGTCGTCCTCCTGAGTGACGCTGTCGAAGCGCAGCCAGCGGTTGTGCTTCTCCAGCTGAGCGCTCGTCTCCTCCAGGCTTCCATCTTTCTTCTTCCACTCCACCTTTGGAGTCGGGCTGAAGAGACGAGAGGACAGAGAAGAGGAAGATGTGATTAACAGAGAAGTGAGGAGGGAGGAGGAGGAGGGATGGAGAGAGATAAGAAGGAGGATGTAACCTCCTGTTTCCTCATCAAAGTAAAACAGAAGGAAACAGCAACGTCATGAAACCATGACTGAGTGAAGTTATTCAGATGTTGATGCTGAATGTATGAAGTCACTGTCTAGATGTAGTCACACACACACACACACACACACACACACACACACACACACACACACACACACACACACACACACACACACACACACACACACACACTCACTCACACACACTCTCTCCTCCACACAGACAGACTTACAGGCCTTTGGGGATACACTCCAGGATGAAGCTGCGCTCCCTGAGAGCCAGCACTGTGGAGTGAGTTCCCTGAGGAGTGAAGAGGTGAGGTTTCCTGTCGTGAACCACGTCGTTACCTGCAGAGAGAAAGCACCAGACATCAGAACACCCTGAACTAAGACTTATGTAGTGACACTGTGTTAGAGAACTTCCTTTACTGAGGCTGATTTTTGTGTGAAAGCATGATTTTAAATACAAAGTCTGTAACAAAGAAAGCATGTCAAGTGGGGTTTGTGTTTGAAGACACATTTAAAGGGATGGAAAGTTAATTCTGATGGAGCAGCGATGATGCTTCTTTGGCCAAGCTTAATAAACTCTGATGTTTGACTTTGTCTGCGTCGCTTTATTGAACAAGTCAGCAGCTGAGTGTGACGGGATTAGGCAGATCGAAGGATGACTAAACTTGGCTTCAGACTGATCATCTCTAATAAGAGTCATCAGTGTGTGTGTGTGTGTGTGTGTGTGTGTGTGTGTGTGTGTGTGTGTGAGAGTGTGTGAGAGTGTGTGTGTGTGTGTGTGTGAGAGTGTGTGTGTGTACTCACTCCGGTTGACAGTGAGAGAGACAGCGGTTTCGGGGAGAATGGTCCTGGCTGCAGCATACTGGGCGTTGCAGATGTAGTCCGCTCTGCTGTCAGACTTCACAACATTAGAGAAGTACAAGTTTCCATTCAGGCCGACGGTCACTCTGTCGCTCTCCTTTATGTGCACCATTTCTGAAACAAACAACACACACACACACACACACACACACACACAGATGAGAGGGAGAGACGCTCACCAGATTGTTGCAGATGTTCCCTCCCTGTGTCCTGTAGTTTTTAGTGAGCGCTTCAAGCTCGCTTAGTTTCCTAAACATGCACCAGGGGAGCAAACCAAGAAGCTCCAAATCTTCTAATGCACTGCAGTATTGACTTTCCTGAGTGAGGGAAACAAAACTGACAACTTAAAAGGACCTCTTATCAAACAGGCTGTGAGCGACAGAAGGAGAGAGAGAGAGAGGAGGGAGGAGAAGAAAAGTAAAGAAATATAAAAATAAGGAGCCAAAAAGCCTGGTCTGAGAGTGCTGCATTCATTAGTGTGAGTGGAAACGCTCTGCAATGCAGCGCAGTGATGCAAATCCCTCCAACAGGGCCGTCAGGTGGAATAAAGGATGCAGAGCTGCTGGGATATTAGAGTCACAGTGAGGAGCAGAGACACACACACGCACAGCCTGGATGACTAATGAGAGACAAAGCGTCCGTCTGTCTGTCACGCTGAATCCAAGCTAATAAAGTGGACAGAAAACACAGAGCCCAAATGAGAAACAGACTCACTCTTGTCCATCCAGTGGATGTGTGGGGGGGTGGAGCTCTCAGGGGGGCTGCAGGACAGGACGATGCTGTCCCCCTCGATGGTCTCAGCACGGATTTTATGTTGTTTCTGGAGGACGGGTTGAGCTGAAACACAGAGGCACAGATTATAACTCAGATCTTCTTCATCACTGTCACTGAAATCATACAGGACGATATCTTCACTTTAAACTGATCTAAGATATAACATCATAAGATACTCTGCTACTCTGAAACCTGGGCCTCGTTTATCAGGAGAAACAAGGCAGAAGGACTGAAGCAACGTTCATGATCTGCAAAGTACCAGGAACTGTTAGTTCCAGCCATACAACAAAGATGACCCCATAGAAGGAGACAGACAGGACGACATCGTCATGTGTGATGCTACAGTTAGCCTGTTAGCATGAAGGAGATTCCTCTTGTGCTGTTTTTGATTGTGCAGATGGATTCACTGAATCATCACTTGGAAGGAGACGAGTGTGAGTAACGAAGTGGATTCAAAACGCCTGAAAGGCTCGACTTAAAGCAAGAAGATGGACTTTAAGAGCCATGGTAGACCTGTAGTTCTTTTCAGGGGGGTAGATTAACTAACCAGAACTACATGCTGTAATATGAAACAACATGAAACAATATTAAATGATAAGAATCGATAAACAGAACAATACCATACGCTTTATTGTCCACATAGTAAAATGTGTCTTATAGTTCAGACCCTGGTTCCTGCTTTTGTAACATGCAGAGGAACTTTACCCCTTTAGTCCAGGGGTAGATAATCTCCCCCCTAAAAAGCCCCTGCTAGGGGGGTAGTACTTTTCAAAGGTCCCAGGATTTTCAGGGGGCGGGGCCTGTAATGCTGAACGTGTCTGATTGGTAGATTAACCTCAGTGTTTTTATTCCTCCCTCCGTCCACAATAACATCACACACATCTGTGATTCTCTTGATTTCTCTTTCTTTCATTAGTTTTTATTTGTTCTATCTTTTTTGTATGTGTGTGTACTTTTCAAAAGAAGAAGCTGTGATTCTCCGGGTCAACCTTTTTGCCGTTTTTTTTTTTCATTTTGTTTTTGCCAAAAATCAAAATTTTCATTTTTCAAAAAAAAAAAAAAAAATTTTAATTTTTTAAAAAAAAAAAAATTAAAATTTTTTTCAAAAATCCAAAATTTTTTCAAAAATTTTTTTTTTTCAAAATTTTTGGGTCAATTTTCTTTTTCAAAATTTCTTTTGTCAAAAATTTTTTTTTCAAATTTTTTTTTGTCAAATTTCTCCTAAAACCATTCACAGTCATTGTTTTTTTCCATCTGTGATTCTCTTGATTTCTCTTTCTTTCATTAGTTTTTATTTGTTCTATCTTTTTTGTATGTGTGTGTACTTTTCAAAAGAAGAAGCTGTGATTCTCTTGATTTAGCAGCTTGTAACAGTAGTCTTCTCTCAGCCCACCGTGAATGCGTCTCTCCTCCCGGTGTTCCGGTTTTAAAAGTGACCCTGTAAACTGGAGACCTTCAGCTGAACGTGTCAGTGTTTGTGGAGTTTACACAGCTGTTGAAACACAGAGGGAGTTCCTGGGAATGCAAACTAGTTTAGTTTTTATTAAGATTTCAAAATATCCTCATCAGATATTTAATGATGGTCTAAAGACGTTTATGAGGGATGCATCCGGCTGAGAGTCTCCAGTTAACAGGGTCGCCGTTTAAACCAAAACACCGGCCGATCTCTGCGATCACGGCTTTTTGAGTTCAAAAGGATTTTAAAGCCGTGTTGAAACGTCTTTGCTACTCGCGCTTATCTCCTCTCACGTGTTGATTCAGTGAATCCATCTGTGATGAAATATAGCACCATCTAAAACAGACCAGCTGAGTCTCTAAATGCTAACAGGCTAACTGTTGTGTTGATTCATTCTTTGCTTTTTCATGTTTTTAACCGCAGGCGCAAAATTTTCAGTTTTTCTGCTTTCGGAGCACAATTTCAAATTTGAGAAAGATTAATTTTTTCGACATGCTCCAGGTCAACTTTTTTTTCAAATTTTTTTTCCAAATTTCTTTTTCAAATTTTTTTTTCAAATTTTTTTTTCAAATTTTTTTTTCAAATTTTTTTTTCAAATTTTTTTTTCAAATTTTTTTTTCAAATTATTTTTTTCAAATTTTTTTTTTAAATTTTCTTTTCCAATTTTTTTCTAAAACCATTCACATTCATTGTTTTTTCAATCTGTGATGAATGGCATTCCTCTTTGTGTTACTGCCCTCTACTGGTCTGGTGGTGTAGTGCATTTACTTTTTTTCCACCATACGTCACTGGCCTGATTTACACAATCTACCCGGGACTTCAGCCCACGGGGGGACCAGGAACCTTTTAGTTCACAGAACTCTTGGTCCAAATGCACCTTAAAAGGTCCCCGTTCCTGGGGAAAGTTATTGCCGTGGAAAAGCACCTTTTGTGTCAAAGAAGTCTACAGCAATATAAAGACAGTCTGTGATTGAAAAGAAGGTTCCATCTTCAACAAAGAAAGTTTCTATCTCTGCAGAGAACATGTCTGTGAAGTTCTCAAACACTTAGAAGGACGATCTGTGCTTTACTTTACAACAACAGGAACTTTTATGGACTTACTTTGATCAGATGGAATCTGTTGCAGCCGTTTAGTGACGGCAAGCTGAAGCAACCTACCGGAGCTACTCTGAGTTTAACTTTTTAAACTTAATTATCATCTAAATTTGTAAAATTAGGTCTCACATGAGTACAATAAGCCCCTCCCCCTTCATCACCTGGATCACAGCAGCTCTGGTTTGTATCAGTGTGTGTTGTATTAGCAGTCGTCTCTGTCACAGGCGTGTTCAGTAAATGATGCAGTGAGCTGCTGCAGAGAGCCTGCAGTGAGTCAGTGCACCTCCCTGGCTTCAGTATGTTTGTTTCAGATGAGGTTGATATCTTCAAGCTTACTCTACAGTTTTTTTAATGCTGTGAATAGAGCCTGAGTTCACTCTGGATGCAGTTTTTATCCCCTCACAGGTTCTGTTACTCGACAGGCACAGCGTCTCCTCCTCTTTTTAACAGTCTGTGTGTGTTTGAGGCTGAACTCTGTCAGGTGATACTTCCCAGCATCCCCTCCTGAACCCTCCCAGCAAAGTGACGTCACCGCCCTGTCTCCAGGAAATCGTTTCCAGGGTAACAAGAGATGAGAGAGCAGAACAGGTGGCCCCAGTCAACCTCACTGAGTCACTGGAGTGTGTGTGTGTGTTTACGTGTGTGAGTGTGTGTGGGAGGTGAGGAGGGTTTGTGTGCTACTGTACCGCCTTCATAACATTTCATTCATGGGATTATATGAGTCAGCATGAGAGCTGCTGTACGACGTATAGTGTGTTTGGATTTAACTCATCTAAGCCTCTTCTGGAGGACTCGTTAGAGTCCAAAGATCTGCTAACAGGGGACAGATTCTAAATCCACTGCTCTCCAGGAAATGAATGTCAGCGTATTTGGTAACCCTGAAAGCTACTGGAAAAAAACAAACTGGATGAGCAAAAACATCCTCAAACTCAACTACAATAAATCTGAACTCATTCTCATCGGCCCCAAATCCCTCCGCCCCTCCACCCAGAACTCCTCACTGAGCATCCATAACCACACAGTCACACCCTCCACAGGAGTCCGTAACCTCTGCATCATCCTCGACCCCACTCTCTCCTTCAAACCACACATCAGAAACATCACCCAAACATCCTTCTTCCTCCTCAGATCCTCTCTCTCCTCCTCTGCTGCAGAAACTCTCCTCCACGCCTTCATGACCTCCAGCATCTTCTCTACGGCCTTCCCTCCACTGACCTCCAAAAACTGAGTTCAGACCTCAGCTGCCCGGTTACTCACCCACTCCTGCTCCAGAGCCCACATCACACCCATCCTTTAGCAGCTCCACTGGCTCCCCATACAGCACCGAGTCCACTTCAAGATCCTGCTCATCACCTCACCTCGCCCCCTCATACCTGACCGACCTCCTCAAACACCACTCCCCATCTCGCCGCCTCAGATCATCAGATGCAGATCTCCTGTCCCCCATCACGAAGACCTTTGCCATCGCTGCCCCGACTCTCTGGAACTCACTCCCTCCAAACATCCACAACTCTGACTCACTCAATCATTTAAAAACCACCTCAAGACCCTCCTGTCCCACAAACTACAACACATGACCTCTACCCCCCCCCCCCCCCCTCTGTCTCTGTCTCTGTTCTGTTTGATTTATTTTTTACATTTATTTTTTCTTTACTTTTAAATTTTTAAATTTTTAGATGTTACATTTAATTTTAATAAATATAAATATATATTTAGAATTTTCACATTTTTTAAATGTTAAAATGTTATTTTTTCTGTAAAGCGACTTTGAGTACCATGAAAAGTGCCAAACAAATCCAATCAATTATTATTATTATTATTATTATCATTGTTGTTGTTGTTATTATTATTATTATCATTGTTGTTGTTGTTATTATTATCATTGTTGTTGTTGTTGTTATTATTATCATTGTTGTTGTTGTTGTTATCATTGTTGTTGTTGTTATCATTGTTGTTGTTGTTGTTATTATCATTGTTGTTGTTGTTGTTATCATTGTTGTTGTTGTTGTTATCATTGTTGTTGTTGTTATCATTGTTGTTGTTGTTGTTATCATTGTTGTTGTTGTTATCATTGTTGTTGTTGTTATCATTGTTGTTGTTATCATTGTTGTTGTTGTTGTTATCATTGTTGTTGTTGTTGTTATCATTGTTGTTGTTGTTATCATTGTTGTTGTTATTATCATTGTTGTTGTTGTTGTTATCATTGTTGTTGTTGTTGTTATCATTGTTGTTGTTGTTGTTATCATTGTTGTTGTTGTTATCATTGTTGTTGTTGTTATCATTGTTGTTGTTATCATTGTTGTTGTTGTTGTTATCATTGTTGTTGTTGTTGTTATCATTGTTGTTGTTATCATTGTTGTTGTTGTTGTTATCATTGTTGTTGTTGTTATCATTGTTGTTGTTGTTGTTATTATCATTGTTGTTGTTGTTGTTATCATTGTTGTTGTTGTTGTTATCATTGTTGTTGTTGTTATCATTGTTGTTGTTGTTGTTATCATTGTTGTTGTTGTTATCATTGTTGTTGTTGTTATCATTGTTGTTGTTATCATTGTTGTTGTTGTTGTTATCATTGTTGTTGTTATCATTGTTGTTGTTGTTGTTGTTGTTGTCGTTGTTGTTGTTGTTGTTGTTGTTGTTAGTACTGATTCCTGTGTGCACTGTGAGCCTCACCCTCTACAATGACCCGTACGGTTTGAGTCATGGCGGTTCCCAGTATGTTGGAGGCGTAGCAGAGGTATGTGCCGTCGTACGATTCGATGTCTTCATCCTCGCTGGCTCTCAGAGTCCCGGTTCCTTTACCCGTCGTCTCCATCATCTTTCCATTTTTCACCCAGCGGAACCTAAAGAGAGGAGGAGGAGGAGGAGGAGGAGGAGGAGGAGGAGGAGGAGGAGGAGGAGAGAGATCTTCATCATGTCGCCAAGACAGTGTTTCCTCTGTGATCCAGTCCCGGATTACAGAGTGACAAGGTTCAGATATCATTTTCAATAATTGGATGTGTAATATAAGAAACATAAGACATAACATTTTTAATTCTTGAATTATATTTTTGTCCTTTTTGCCTTTATTGGATAGGACAGCTGAAGAGAGAGAGGAAGTGTGGGGAGTAGAGAGCGGGGGAAGACATGCAGGAAATGGTCACAGAAATTGAACCGGCGACCTCTGCGATGAGGACTGTAGCCTCTGTATGTGGGGCGCTAAGACCGCTAGTCCACCAGCGCCCCACATTACATTTAAAAATACTGATGCAATTTTACTCTTAATATACGGGAGCCCTGAAAGGACATTATTGAATACATCTTATTTGCTTTCTGGTCTTATTTCCCTCATTATCTCAAGAAATCAGAGAAAATAAAATGTATTTAAACATGTCCTTTATTTTCTAAGATATTGAGATTACGAGTCTTCCAATGAGAGGCTCAGCTGACTTGATTGACAGGCGGGAACACTGTAGCAGTTTGGTTGAGTTCAACATTTCCAATATGGCTGCCACTGATTGGCCTCAAAGCAGCTCTTCAGAAACAGACGGGTGACGTCCCGGAGACTACGTCCATTATTTATACAGTCTATGGCTGTGACATGTTACAAGGACAGGGGCGGAGCCAGGGGGTGAAATCTGATTGGCCACTCTGAAATCCTTCACTATGATTGGCTGTTTGCCTCGTTACCTTTCAAAGTTAAACATCATCTGCATGAAGATGACATTACTTTGGTTATTTCACATTCAAAGAAAATAAAAGGTTTGATTATTGGACATAACTGTCCCATGTTAGGGGAAAGCTTGTAATGTTTACCCCGCCCGGCCACGCCTACAACAGGTTTAACCACCCCAGTCCAAAAGGTTGTGATTGTAGGATTATTCTGTTTTATTTTGAAGGAGGATATTAGAAGAGAAGCCAGCTTCCTGTAATTAAAGGAGGAACATGTGAAGTAAAAGAGGAGGGAAGGTTTCACAAAAATACAACCTTTTCTCTTCAAATTGGGATTTTATTCTCTTAGAGTGACAACTTTAATGTGTTATTATCAGTGTGTATCCATATCTAATCCTCTGTCTCTTTAAACTGAAGATAAGAGTCATGTTTTTAAAGATTCATGTGTTCATAACGACACAAAGGGGAAGAAGTCAGACGATGCAGAAGAGTCCGTGTTGGTCTTTTCTTGGATTTGTTGACATCAACAAAAAAACATAATAACGACTATCACCGGCCTGTTTCTGACAGATATAAAAATGAAAGGATGGGAAGGATAGAGGTCAGAGAGGACAGAGGAGGAGAGGAGGGAGGAGGGAGGAGTCAGAGGAAGTGAAAACACAAAGAGAGACAGAACAACAGAGGGATGATGTTGTTATTGTTGTGATCTCATTAAAGGGACATTTATCTCCATGCCAACAGTGAGGCCGGAGGGAGGAAGTGGACAAACAGTCGGACACATGCATGCTCCTCGTTTGTCAATTATATTACACACACACACACACACACACACACACACACACACACATTTATGGACACACACACATATATGGACACACACACACTCTGGGTTAGTGACACACAGATAAGACTGCTGTACGTACGTGGGTGTCGGGTTACCGGTGGCCTCGCAGGGCAGATAGATGTCCTCTGGAGAAAAAGCGGTGTGCGATGAAGGCATCTCCATCATCACTGGAGGCTGAGACACTGAACACACACACACACACACACACACACACACACACACACACACACACACACACACACACACACACACACACACACACACGGACACACAGAAATTTAATACCTAGAAAACATGCGTCTCCTCTTTCAGCAGGTCCGTCTATGATTCTCTAACGAGCTGATTTGTGGTCATTTCCATTTTTCCACCAGCTTTGAAACATTTCTGGACTTATTATGAAGTTATTAGAGGAGCTGAATTATTCATACCAAATGTTTTAGAATGTCTACATCATGTTGAACGAATACAGCCGAACTTGTGCAGAAAATAAAAGCATGTAATGGACTGTGACCACATCCTGCTCTAAGTGGCTGACTTGTGAAGTCGACAACAAACAAGCTTTTCAAAGCATGAACAAATCCGGCCCAGCCTCAGTGAGTGTGCAGTCTGCAGAGTTCAGACCTGAGTCTGTTACAGGAGGAGTTTGACATCACTGGAAGTTCACTTTTTTACTTTCTCGCCAAGATTCAGACGAGGAAATCGATACTGCTCACGTCTTTGTGTCAACTTGCTTGACCGCATAACCCCAGGCATTTTGTAAAAACTACTTCCTGTTTCTTCAAAGCTGACTATGATGTGGCTGCAGGTTCATACACACCATGCAGACCACAGGCTGGAAGAAGAAATCACTGAAGTATGGTGATCTTCAACAGCAGCATCTTACGTTTAGGTGCAAGAAGCATTGGGAGGAAAAGATAGACGGGGGGCGCTCAGTGGTCCGGACATGAAGTAAAGGTTTTGTTTGCTGCATTTTTAAAGTTCTTGCCGTCATAAGTCAAATAAACCTGCAGGATTAAGGGACCTGATTCTTAACTCTGTATCTTTAAATGTGGCATCTCTCTGAGGCCTCCACTAAAAGATCAAAATGCTTTAGTCTGCATGTTTTTGTCCCTGTTTTACCAACTTGAATTACCTCTGTGTCGCAGTGACGCCGTAGCCTGTGCTGTAGGTCCGTTTAGCCCGTTTTGGATGCAGAAGCCTGAGGACCCTTACCTGACGTGCATCTACACCAAAATGTAACTACGTGCCGACACAACGTGGACCACAAGCCCTGTGATTGGTCTGCTGGATGGCATGTATTTTCTGCATTTACAACACTTCCAGAATCGCTGTGCATTTAATCTCCTCAGACGCCTCCTCTCTATTCTTCATGTGATCAGTGCTGTATGATAGCAACATGTATCAGCTCTAAATTAACTTGAGGAAGAAGTTTGGATCAAATCGACTGAAAAGAAGGATCATTTTTATGTTTAATGTCCATCTGTAACCAGCAGAGTCGCCCCCTGCTGGCAGTTATATGCATGTTTGTGAACATGAGGCTGCGTCCACGTCTTGATATCGATTTCCTCTCAATCTCTGCAAGACAGCAAATGTACTCAAATATGTCAAACTACTCCTTTAATTCCCAGTTTTTCCTACCTAAGGTTTAAAAATAAATTGCATGCATGAATTTGGGTGACATCAGAAAAATCTTCATTCCATTTTTAATGGAAAAGCTTTAAAAAATGAAAGAGGGACAAGCTACAGATCTGTCTTCACAGCTTGTTTCACTTTTTCAGCTTCTCCGTGTAAAACATCCCAAACTTAGGACTCCCAGTTATCACGTCCACATTTAACACGTTACATCACTCAGTGTTGGTGCTCCGTGTTCACACAGGCATGCAAGGGACAGATGATGGAGGACGGTACAGCACAGCAGCAACAATAAGACGGCCTCCATCATCCAGGGAACAAAGAGTCACTGCGGTCAGGAGCAATCACACACTCCTTAACCGTCACAACAAAGAGAGACACTTACTGTTATTCACTTTATCTGTTCGTCCACACGAAAGCAAGGAAAGGAGAGCAGAAGACAAACACTTAGAGAGAGGCAGGAGATTAAAAGGATGAGAGGAAGATGTGAAACAGTTCTAAAGACACCTTTCTTTTTTTACTTGGTTATAAATAACAAACATTAAAACCAGCAGACCAGAGGATTTATTTCCCTGGCTCAGACACGATGGCGTCCCGGATCAATTTACATCTTTCCCCTCTGCGTCTCCTTCCCCACCCTCCTCTGCCTCCATGTCTTCACCTTCCCTGTCCTCCTTCATCTATCCCCTCCTCATCGTCTCTTGTTTCCATCCCTCTCTCTCTCTTCCTCTCTCGGCCACACCCAGAGGAGAAGGTGTTTTCCTGAAGGTCAAACTGGACCTGACTCCTCCTCCTCCTCCCCTCCTCTTCTCCTCCTCTCCTCTGGGACCGTGAGGGGCTCAGCTTTCTGACCTTTGAACTTAACCTCAGGGGTCAGAGGTCACTCTAAGCCTTATTGTGAGGATAAGTATATTTGCTTTTCTGCTTCAGTAAAGCCGTTTAAATGTTAGTTTCCCTTCCTGAAGATCTCATTTAATCTTCTTTCAAATAAAGATAAGATCAGATCGATTTACGTTAAAGAAGAAGAGGAGCACCACTTTATTTCATCCTCTGTTTCCCTTCATTTCCCTTCCTCATAAAGATTTACAGCTTCCTGTTATATATGTCGTTTTAATACCTCGTGTTGAATCATGAGCAGACATTTAAAAACATGATCCTGTAATGAAAAGAAATAAACAGCAACAACGACATGAAACATCTGGTGAAAGAACTCGTGTGATCTTTACATTTCTTTTGTTTCAGTGTGAAAATATTTCTGTTTTATTTAAAGAATCAAAAAGAAGTCCTGAAATATGACGAGCTGCTCTCTGTGATACCGATCATTTTAGACTGTCTGCACCTTTAATTGGCCGTTTCTAGGTACCTTTAACTGTGAGGGTATCCTTTAGCATTTGTTACGTTAGATACTCTTCCATGTCTGTGTCTAGGTACCCTTTACTGTCTATTCTAATGTACATTAAACACCTGGGGGAATTTAAAGTCTGTTTAAAAATGTTGAGCAGCATTCAGTTTAGTGTGTGTTTCAGGGTACCCTTTAATGTCTGTTTAAGGTCATTTGGTGCTTGTTTTGAGATGCTCTTTAGTCTCTAACTGAGGGTACCTTGTATTGTCTGTTTCATAGTACCCCTTGGTTTCCAACTTAAGTTCAAATTAGCAGTTTCCAGATCTAGTGGGTTCAGAAATGTTCCACAGCATTCAGTGAAGCGTCTGTAGGTACCCTTGAATGTTTGTTTTAAGGCCAACTTAGCAGTTGTCTTGAGACAACCTTTAACTTATGATGCCCTTTAGTGTCTGTTTCATAGTACCCTTTGTTTTGACAGAGTCTGTTCAGAAATGTCCTGCAGCCTTTCTGTGAAGTGCAATTTAGTGTCTGTTTTTAGGAACCCTTGAATTTTTGTTTTAAGGTATATTTAGGGCTTCTTTTAAGATGCCCATAAGTCTCTGTTTCCAGGAACCCTTTGTTTTCTGTTTTAAGGTGAAACGTAGCATCTATTCAGAAATGTCCACCTGCATTTAATATGTCTGTTTTAGTTACCCTTTAATGTTTGCTTATGAAGACTTACTGTGGCAATTTATCACAGGTACTCTTTTTGTGATCTGTTGTGAGGTACCCTTAAGCATGTTAGGTACCCTCAAACCCCATACCCACAAGCATTTTCTATAGTCTTATTGAAGTTACCCTTTAAGTGTGAATCAAAGAACTATTGAGCAAAGGGTTAAAGATACGCTTTAGCTTTTGAACTTGTGACACGTTGGTGTCTCCCTTTACATCGTAGCCTTTGATGAGAGCGGTTTGAAGGTACCCTTTGGAGTCTGATTTAGCCCTTGAGCATGTGTTCCTAGGTACCCTGTGGAGTCTGATTTAGCCCTTGAGCATGTGTTCCTAGGTACCCTTTGGAGTCTGATTTAGCCCTTGAGCATGTGTTCCTAGGTACCCTGTGGAGTCTGATTTAGCCCTTGAGCATGTGTTCCTAGGTACCCTTAAACTTTGAAGAACTTTCTGTGATCTTTATGTGACCCTCTAAAGTCTGATTATAGGAAATTAACTATTTCCTTCTGTTTCAAAGAACATGTAGTTGTAGCTCTTTCAAGGTTCCCTTTCTGCATCTGTTTCAAGGGTCCCTTAAGCGTCTGTTTTAAGGTACCCTTTGGACAATGCTTTGAAGTAGCTGTTAAACTGTATGTGCTATGAAGCATCTGTTTTAGTATACACTTTGATATACCCTTAAGGTCTT
This sequence comes from Notolabrus celidotus, assembly GCF_009762535.1. Taxonomy (NCBI): domain Eukaryota; kingdom Metazoa; phylum Chordata; class Actinopteri; order Labriformes; family Labridae; genus Notolabrus; species Notolabrus celidotus. Next base: position 1,274 of record NW_023260275.1, on the reverse strand, counting down.
TTGTAACACACCTTGCAGTGTTATTTAGAAGGGACCCTTGTAAATCTGTATTTAGGAACCCCTTTGTTTCTGCTTTAAGATCACATTCTAGCCTTTTTAAAGCTAAGTCAAGATACCCCTTGCTTCTTTTTCAGGGTACCCCAAAGTACTGTTTTGGTGTCTGTGTTAGGGTACCCTCACTGTCTTCTTCAAGTTTTATTCATCATCTGTATCAAGTCTCCTTCAGTGAGTTTTTAAGGGAATCTTAAAACCGGTGGTGCCTTCAATGTTTTGAGGAACCCGTTTGTGTCTGTTTTGTGGTGCCCTAAATGTTTGAACAGGGAACAGGTACACTCAAACCCTGAAAGGAGAAACACAGGTATGACTCTGTTACAGTGAGAGATGTTTACAGTGGAGGAGTACTCACAGCCTCCGGGGATGTGGATGGCTCCCTGAGCGAGCGGAGGCGTGGAGGAGAGGAAGGACAGGGGGAGGAGGAGGAGGAGGACCAGGGGGAGGACCGGGGAGCACGGCCCCCTACAGCCCGTCCACCGACGCTGTGACACACACATCTCTCAATGTCCCATGAAAAGTGACGCGAGACACCCACACACTCATCAACACATAAAAAAACCCTCCCACCCTGAGCGCCCGACCAGACACACACTCCAGGGACGTCCCAGACCCGGAGGAGAGCGACCACGGGTAAACAACAGAGCTTTAAAGAGAGAGGGTGTTCCAAAGTGAGGCTCTCCAAACTCCGGCTGCAGAGAGGAGAGAAGAAGAGGGACGGGGGGAGAGGAGGAGGAGGATGGAGGGTTGACCCAAGAACAAAGGAGGAACAAGGAGGAGAGGAGGGGGAGGAGGGAGGACAGGGAGAGAGAAAGCAGAGACATCATTAATTTCATCAAACATAAATCATCCCAGAACAAGACAAATATTAATCTGCTCCGAAGAGGAAATTTGAATTAATGTTGACCTACAAATTAAAAATTCACAATTAACTCCAGATCCTGTTTGATGTTTAAATTAACTCCAGTATTTAAAAGCTCTCTCTAAGTATATATCCGTCTTTAACACAATGGACGCCTGTTTTCTGAGTCAGAGGCGGAGGGTTAGGTCATCCTGATAAAGACAGGATCAGATCAAAGCAGCAGGAAACATCTTCTCAACTAATGACATTACAAAGGGAGGGTGTGTGTGTGTGTGTGTGTGTGTGTGTGTGTGTGTTTCTGCCACATCCACTGCTTTCTCATTCATCTAAACATCTTCTCTTTTGTCCCCGGCTGCTGACT